>NC_056483.1:19716510-20016510 GCF_008729295.1 Plectropomus leopardus
GAGTGGAGAGATGCTTTCTATCCCTCAATCTTTATTATTCTTAGGCAGCGTGGAAGCGCGCTGGGAGCACAACAGTGTTGGGGGGCTTTGCACGAGTGTGTGTGTGTGTGTTTGCATGCCTAGAATATGGATACTATCCCCCNGCCCCTTCTCTTCAACCCCCCACCCACCCTCCATCACCCAAGGGACCTTGTATGCCTACTCCTCCCTCCAGATGCAGCCCCACTCAAGGCTACATGGAGAGATGCGGGAGAGAGGGGTGTGGAGTGGAAACGAAAGCCGGAGTGGAGAGATGCTTTCTATCCCTCAATCTTTATTATTCTTAGGCAGCGTGGAAGCGCGCTGGGAGCACAGGAGTGTTGGGGGGTTTTGCACGAGTGTGTGTGTGTGTGTTTGCATGCCTAGAATATGGATACTATGCCACGAAAGCATGATTACCTTGTGTAGCACGAGAGTAGGTAGTTAGCGTGTTCCTGAGCCACTCCGTGCTTTTATACCATATGATTCTTTCTGCTCGTGTGGGTGTGAACAGCTGATGGCGGGTAAGCCGGCTTGATCATTAGTGCGCCGACATGACACATGCATTAGCCTGGCTTTTTATACATACTCACGACCGAAGGCGTGCCTGACGAATCAACACACACTTTCTCAGTATAACGCAACCCTCTTCGCCTCCACCTTTCCCAGCGCACACACACATGCACACACAAAGGCTCACATATGCTTGTAGTATTATGCCACAGTTGATTTGGAGACAGCAATTAGCTGCCTCCACATGTGGGCCCTGACATCTGCTGAATGTAATCTGAGAGAAAATGATAATTGTTTTTCTTTTGCTCTGCCTCCCTCATCATAATGTCGTTGCTAAGGTAGTGGAGGCAAGCACAGGGCACATCATCAAGCCGGAGCTTGTACATGAGAATGACTGGCAGCTGGAGCGAGGTGAGGAATATGAGAAAGGCAGCAAACGATAATTACATGAAAGAAAATAATGTAACACATCATGGAGTGTGGATGGTGATACAAGAACAAACATCAGCTCGGCAAGGTGGTGAGTGATCAGGGAAGTTGCTTTTCTCATCTCCGAGCCGGCGAAGATTCACTGCCTTGAAGTGCCCGTGAGCAATATGACAATGTGATTTCCTGTCAGCTTTAGGGGCACTTCAGTGCTGCTGACCCTGACCTTTGACCTCCCAGCGGAGCGGGCTAAAGCAAAGTGAGCCACAGATTTCCCCTGTCAAAGATAAATATTTCAGTGAGAACTCTGGAGTGAACTTTGGCAGCTTTTGGCAGCTTTGCCAAGTGCAAAGTCATACCTCAATATCACCTTCAAACGCCTGCACAGCAAAAAGAAATATCATGTCACTGAGGGCACGATACAGAGCGGGGGTCAGCTTTTTCAACTTCTTGGAAAAAACATCTTTTCAGATAACTCTCCCTGTGCATCTTCAAAGCTGGTACAGGACTGGCTGGTGATGCCAGGACTTTAAAGAGGTCATTTTTTGGGGTTGAACTCCAAACTCCCTCATAAAAATGTCCTCTGAGTGTGACATCCCATTACTCTCCTGCCAATCACGTACCAAAGAGGCCCAGCAGGGGCCAAACAACAAACAACAACGTCCCCCGCTGAGAAGATTAGCGCCACTGTCACAGAGTGCAGTGACGGAGATGAAAACAGTAAAACAACAAAACTCTTCTGTACACCAGGTTAAGGCAAGTACATCTTTGTGTCTGGTGTCAAAAAATTGGATGTCACCGTCAATTTCTGGCGGGGCGAAACATTTAGACGTAGGGAGAGGCTGAGTGATAGGATTAAGGAGGGGGAGGAGAGCACACTCTGCGACAGTAGCCACCATGTAAGAATGAGAGATGGCCGTTTCAGACGTGGGGGTGCAGTGGGGGTGGGTCTGGCTGTCCGGCCGCACTTCCTCTGCTTGTGGCCACTCGATGCAAATGTGATTGGGCAGCACTGGGCCTCCATCAGACAGCCCTGAAGTAATTAGGTTTAGAATGATCACGCAGTGCTCCGAGATAGACCTTGAAGCATGGGGAGGATATGTGTGTCTGTGTGTGTGTGAGAAGAGGTGGTGTTGCACGATGGAGTTAATTGAATCTGAAATCTTGTCGGCCTGAAATGAGATACACCGGTGTCTCTCACGCTGGGTCTCAGGCAGAGGGCTGCAAACATGACTGAATTCATAAAGTGTGTTATTAAAGAGCTCAAATTAAGTGTAGCAGTGCACCCCTCTATACTCTACCAGGCCTGTGACTACTAATGATCCAACCCCAGTGGAATCACACCCAGATGGAAACCCAAGACTTCTCTTCTCTTCTCTTCTCTGCTCTTCTCTCTTGTCTTCTCTTCTCTTCCTCCAACATGTTCTTGCATTTCTTTACGCTTCAGCTACCTTCCTCACTTTACTCTCCCTCGTAACTCCATCCATCGTCTCTTCTTTCATCAACCTCGATGTTCCAAACAGAAACTGCCGGATGTTTCTTAACTTCCTGCCTCTCCGTTTGATATTTGTTTTTCACACTTTGAGACACTTTGATTCCACTTTGATGCTATTTTTTTCAGTTTGGCCCAGATAGCTTTGATCAATCAGAGAAAGGCTGTTTCAATGCGAGCCGACTCTCAGAGGGCAGGCGGATTTGAAAATAATGAGAAAACATTAAACATATGTACAAAAGATCTGAAAATGGCACAATACCGTTTTGTTTTTCTAAATAGCACAAATAAATCACTAATAACCCCTGTAATAAACCATATCAAATGTACATTTTGGTCTGAGGAGAGAAAAAAAAAAGTTTACATTGAATTAGAGATGCAAAGCATGCTTGATATTACAGAGACAGAGGTGAGAAATGCACATGGGAGAACCTATTTATTTCCTCCTATGTGCTATGCAAATGAAGGGGGCTGCCTGCTACAGTACGACTCATTGCTAGTCTGCTCACCCATCCTCCGCGCTTAGCATGTAATGAAATAGTGGCCTTTGGCTGAAATGACCTTTCCCATCCACTGAGTTCCCACCTGCTGATGTGTACGCACACCTGAACATGCAAGTGGGACGATGGGTAGAGAGAGAAACAATCACAGTGAATGCAAGGAAGATAAAACATGGAAAATTGCTTTGGAATTACAAAGGTAATATCAATCGATGTTGAATTACACTTCTGATTTCCATCAAAGGCAACCAATTAAAGCCAGGAACCGTATTCCTCTTGTTCTGTCAGCGTCTCGACATGTGTTCAGCATGTAAAGTGAAATTGTCTATTTTTTCCTCCTGCTTTTCCACCTCCGCCTCTCTCTCTCTCTCTCTCTCTCTCCCTCTCTCTCTCTCTCTCTCTCTCGCTTTCTCCTGCTCTGATCTTTTTTGCTGTCTTTGGTGAGGGTGTCAGAGAAATGGAGATCTTTTCATGGCTGGATCGGGATTTCATTCCTCCCCATGTTTGTCATGAAGGAATCTTAATTGGGCTCTTACTGCCATACCAAGATGTGTGAGCCTCCAGTCTGAGGCTTAGGGATGGGTTGAATGTAAGGCTGAGGGAGAGAGGAGGTATGTGATGATGGACTGAACAGTCCACAAGTGCAGATAAAGGCCAGCTGATATTTCCAGCTATAGATCCATGTGTCTGGTTCAGCCCCTAAATGAGTTTGGCTATTGGTCTGATGACGATTAACATCCTGGGGCAGCAGCCAATAATTAAAGGGTGTAGCCGGCAGATATCCGTTATCCGGACATGCAGGCCAAGACTTCCTATTCCATGTGTCGATTAATCTGTATAAGATATATGATGAATTTGAAACTGAAAATGAAAATAAGCTAATGAAAAGCTTAACTGTCATCAGATGATATCTGATGTGCCAACTCCTTCCACCCCTTATGCTCTCCACAAGACTGTTTACCTGCATGCAGCCAAAGCCCACTCAAATGTGACTGGTCAACTTGGACTACAAACGAAAATCAGAATTTGTCCAATTCCAAAATCTTGCACCACTGTCTATTCTTTAATGCAGATATCACAAATCACAATTTGCCTCAGAGGGCTTTACAGCACACGACATCTATCTGTCCTTAGACCGTCACAGCGACTAAGAAAAAAACAACAAAAAAATACGTGTAAGGGGGAAAAACCTGAGATGAGATGAACTGAGTGTCAACAACTGTATGTTCAGCCCACTATACATGGGAATTACAGGGGTGTAACAAGACATTGATTTGGGTCCACACATCAATTTGATGATTGACGATCAATTATTATTGATGTGAAAACTTTGACACGTCATCATTTTCCATCCAAACACACCCCTCTTAAAGATTCAAACTGTACTGGCGGCCTAGAAACAAGCAAGCGAGGATGTTTATTGATATTGTCTCTTATCGATCGCATTTTTTTGAATTGAACTGAATCAAAATTGTATCATAGCTGATTTTGTGATATCACCAAATATCGTATCGTTGTCCAAAGAATCGATATATTATGATGGAATTTGAGATTTACACTGCTGTTTTCACCAAACTTTAGTTGGAGTTTATTTGTCATGATCATGACCTTTTCCTAACCTCAGCCGCATTATAGTTGTCATGCGAAAAGTGAGAATTAAAAAAAAATCTTGTTATTGGACGTGAAAGACATAAAATATCATCTGAAGTTTGCTGAAATGCTAAACATTGACATTCCTGTCTGGTGCGAGTTGGTATTTCGTCTTAACCTTGGTAGTATTTCATTGATGTTTTGTAGTTTCTGTTTCATACCAGTGGTATTGTTACATTTCCCAAAATCCCCTCTGCTCCTTGAAACAAAGAGAATGTTTTCTTCTTTGATCAAAAGGTTTACTCTCTTGCTTTATCGTCTCAGTTTCATGTGTGTGAGTGATCTTTTCCAAAAACCCACCTCCTTCCAGTTTCCTTTGTGCTGTAAATTGGTACAGCAGCTATCCTACTCAGTGTCTGCAGCATCACATGTTATATGGGAGAGGCTGCAAATGGTCTTATTGATCTTGCTGTCTCATTTGTGTACAGTAATTGAGCTAAGGTTTTATAAATGATTTCATGAGCTGAAAAATGCTATGAGCAGCATGTTTGTTTTGACATACTTAGACATACTGTTTTTGTATTTTTTAATGTATTTTGCTTTAGAGAATCAGCAGAGGAGTGTCTGGGGTAATTTATTTAACCTCCTTTGTGATGTACAGTCCCTATCCCTGAGATTCCACTGGGTTCCTACCCTCTCTCATCTGTACTTTACTCACAATTACTGTCACTCCCCTCCCTCTTTCTTTCCATATATCCATCCGTATCCCTCTTCCATGCTCCTTCCCAGATGCCCTAGAGATTCATTGTGGCATTGACAGGAAGACCTCTTCCTTCTCCCTCTGAATGCTGGGAGGGATGTATATCACGGATCAGTGGATCCGCTCGGGCCGGTGTGTGTCCGTGCCTGTATTTCAAAGTCTGACGTTTACGAGACAGAAAACCTGCCTCACTTCTCCCCTCGCCTGTCCTTTAGGTGTACGTCTTGAAAATCGGGCATTTGAGCGTCGCAAAACACATCTGCCTCCAGACTCATCAACATGTAAATTAGTTGGGGAGGATTATCAAAACAGAGGAGAGGCCTGAACTTGATTTCACCTACTGTTTCAAAGTCATTTGAGGTTAAAGCCTCTGATCCCTGTGAGCCTCTGCACATCAGTGGTATTTTGTACAGCTATTCCAAAATTCAGCTTGCCTTTTTTTTACCTCCTCTGTGCAACACACTTCCACATCCACAATTGCGGTTGCCATCATTAAAAGAGCTGAGCAGACTTTGGATGCCGTGTTTGCTGAATGCTGAGTTTTTTGTGTTTGAGGCATGCAGCAGCAGCCTAGCTGAGGATACAGAGAGTGGCAGTGATCAAAATGGCCCATTAGGAATGCAGTGTGCCATACTGTATCTAGGTCACAGCCTGAGCCACCTACTGTAGCTCCTCCACTGAGAAACCACAGCGCTGTCCCCATCCACCGCTCCCCCTCAGTCCCATTCCTGCATCCCTGCCTGTGAGTGTGTGCAGGCTAGCTTGGTTAAGCAATAGCCCAATGTGTGTGTATGTTTATGAGCATGTGTGTGTCTGCTTATGCATAGGTCGTGGTTAGCAAAGGCATTTTTTCAAACTGATAATGTGTTTTGTCTGTTTGTGTATAAAGTGAGAAAAAGAAAGCGAGCAGGATGTGGAAAAAATAGTCAGCAGTTTAAATGACACAATATGACTTTGCCTGATCAGAATGTACACAAGCACACAGACAGACACACACACCCCAACACCTGAACTTCCCTCCGAGCCTCTCAAGTGTTTCTATGTAAATTGTCCTTCAGAAACTCCCTCCTCACTGCGCTCATACACTTTAACAAATGGATGTATGAATGTGTTTGGACTGTTTATTTGTGTTGTAATGAGAGGCTTTAATCAGGGGTGTCAGGGATTTGAAACGTTCCTCTGAGCGCGTGCAAAAACACCCCTCCCCTCCTTACAAACACACACTTACACACTCACACACATAACTCAGTGATTTATGTGAAACATTAAAGGCAATCATGTTGGGCTGGGCCTCGTCCTTTGTATTGCACAGGCTGTTTGAAATATGGAAAAGCCAAGCTGTCCCTTGATATACAGGCACACATGTATAGATAAACACACACGTGTGCACACACACAGATGCTTGTGTGTACCTGCTTTTGCTTAAATATGAATAATTGGCACACAGAGCAAACAGATGAATGCTTTTTTTTTATCTTCTAAACACACAAACCCACACACATGCAAGAAGTTTCAGTGGTAGACATTCAGACACTCCTTCCCACACACATATACACTCATTCAGTTCAACAGTTGCTTTGATACTGATAGTTGTTAGTTTAAAAGCAGAGAATATCCACAGCCATTCACTGTGATGTAGCTGTGTATGTGTTCATTCTGTCTGGTCTCTGTGGTTAGAAGAACATTTCTTAATAAGAACGGATTAACTCCGTTGTTGGAATTTGGGAAATCTACCATACCCTCCTCCACACAAACATTCACACACAATGGCAGAAACAAACATAGTAGAAGGACAATAAAAAATCTGTAGGATGGGATACCACCCCCCCAAAAAAGCCCTGCAGCTTTCTGTGACTGACCATCCTTCACAAACACACACACAAACACGCACACAAACACACACACACACACACACACACACACACACACACACACACACACACACATATATATATATATATATATATATATATATATATATATATAAATATTAGTTTAAAGAAATAGTTTGGATTTTTTTAAGCAGGACTGTATGGGGCACCTATCTAATGTTGGTGTATTACACACAGTAGATGTCAGTCAGCATGCCACGAGTTAGGAGAAACAGGATGGCGTATTGCCATGGGAGCTAAGAAATGCACTGCTGTGGATGGGGGTCAGTAATTTTCGCCACCTAAAAAAATCCCAACTAAAAAATTAGTATCAGTTTAAGCGTACGCTGTACTGAAAATGTTTTCATTTCTTCACCTCTACGTCAGACAGGCTGTTCCAAAGGACAAGCTGTCTACCAATTCAGTTCCCCAACTATGCTCTCATCAAAGCCAGACTCCATTGACAATAACTCTTATGTAATCTTGCTTTTATATAGGAGCTGCTGGTCTGCTGTTGCTTCAGTCAGTTAGTTAGTTTGTATTATTGTGTGTATTATTTTGACTTTTGTGAATCTGAACTAACACTTTAAAATGCCAAAGTCAAACAATATCACAAACAGAGGAACTGTTCAAGGTGGTGTTCTGTGGTAGAGTAGCAGCTCCTGTGTTCAGCAATGTTAAATTACTGGCTTTGAAGAGAGTGATCAAATGGTTTGATTTGCCAGCAGAACATTATGTTAGAGACGTTAAGTTAAAGTAGTAAAAATATTCTAAATATAGTGACACTTAAGGTCCATATACAGTGATAAGTTTGTCACACATCACAGCAAGATGTATTAAGCACCTGACCAAATTTTAATGACCAAAAAAATCACCAAGTCTGTAAAAGAAGGTTTTTATACTGCCACATTGTCAGGGGCGGGGTTATGCTGAGTATAGCTCCAGTGCATCATCGACTATGGTTTTAGGCCCACCCAAAAAATCTTAAAGGGGTCTTTGGGGTCTATCATCTTGTGTATGTAATATACTGTCTATAGATATGTACTCTGTACTTGAAAAAATCTGAATTTTCCCTTTAAGGGTTTACTTGTCTTACTACTCTGTCTACCTCTTAGTGGTGTTGATGGGAAGCTCTGTTTGTCTTTTGCTGCATGTCTCCTAACAGCTAGACCCACAGTGAAATGCACAGTAGTTGTTGATCAGATCATTGGACACACATACAAAAACATAAACAGAAAGTAAGACAGAAAGATACATTTTGAAAGAGAAGAGCGAAGAGGGGAATAAACAGATGCAGGAACACCCAACTGACAGAGCTGAGGAAATACCAGGAAATACTAACCGACACGGCAGGAAAAAAGATAAATTTAAAGCTAAAGAACAATATTCTAAAAGGGTGGTATAGCATCAATTTCAATGCATCTGTATTTCTGCCAGGAAATCTTCATTTCCATACAATAACCTCTTTATGGTAAACAGGTGGGGACAGGCGATATCGGTTGAGAAAAATACTGTCATTTAAATACAATGATGCGAGATGGCATACAATTCATATACCTGTAAATTGTTTTTCTTTTTCATTATTTTGCTGCGACCGTGTAGAGCGTCACTGAAACGGAACATCCTTCAATGTGACGGTGTCCTCTTTGCTCAGCTGGGAGACCCTAAGAGGCGTAGAAGTATCTAGTGAGAATCATTTTTCCTGCGTCTCGCCCGTGGCGCTGTCCCCCTACTGGGGCTAGGCCTGATGTCATGAATAAATGCATGTCATGCCACCACGGTGCGGGACATGCCGCTTTCCCACCCGGTATGAACCATTTCGACTCCCACCTCCCACCCCCCACCCCACGTCTCCCCACTGTTTTCACACCATCACTGGAAGAATTAGGCCTTTCTTCCCTCTAGAGCTGCAGCCAATCAACAGCCACCTCCCCCAGCTTTACTCAGGAGGAAATCGATTGGTTCAGTGCGCGCCAGCCCTTGTCCAATGAGGTGAAAGCGCACAGATGTCATATCTCGCTGTGACCTGTAAGAGGCAGAGTCTCTCTGAAAGGCAGGGGAATGTGCAACTGCATTAAGGGTTGTGTTACATTGAAGGCACATTCCATATCATGAACCCCAAGACGGTGTGGAGCCAAAGGGGTGCTAGTTTATCTCAGCCTTTTATTGATGAATCTCAGGTTGCAGTCTCCCTCCATAAACTCGTAAGGAAAAAGCCTTTCAGAGGATGCATCAAATTGTAGATTCTAATTTAAAAGAGGTCTGGCTGAGCAGAGGAAAGCGCTGACTGACATAACAGGTTGCGGATAATGAGTTCCACGGGGAGGGAGATAATCGGCTGGCAGTGGCTTGAGGCTGGATGAACGACGGGAGAACATCCTCCCATACCTCTCTGGGGTTGGTGTCCCTGGAAACCAGTGGTGGGGACATTACGCCGAGGCCACTCGACGATAACGAATGCCCCTTTAATGCCTGTAAACGATCGCTGGGTCACAGTGTGATTCCCGGGGAAGGGAAAAAAAACAACCTCTCTCTGCCTTTTTCTTTCTCTGACTGTCTTATTGGATTTTTTTTACAAGGCATCTGTGTGTCTCACCCCAGGTAGAGAGTGTTTACTCACCACAGCTGCAGCAACACTTAGCCAGCGAGAAGGACAGACAAATCCGACAGCCTCGCCTTCCTAACAAGGCACTATTAAAATTACATGCCACTGTCAGGGTTTTGCCCTAGGTGAAGCACTGTGTAGAAGTCATGCACTGCCCCATATTGACATGCCCTTGCAATGGACAGGGACAGGAGAAGACAGAAAAAGAGGAATGTTTGTTTGTGTGCGAGTATTTGTGCTGGTCCTAACTTTCTGCTGTGTACTTTTGCCATCAATAAGATGATAATAATGTCTTTTGATTCTATTCTGAGAGAAAAAAATGTATTTTTTTATGGTGCTTTATAGATTATAACCATGAAATGCAGTGGGTGGAGGCATAGTTATTTATTTTCTTCCTGCGACAAATACAGATTCGGGGGATGGGGGCTCAGACACCACATCAGACGTCTGTGGGGGACTTCGCCCTGGGAGATTTGGATTAACTTTCAGGTTGGCCGAGCAGAAACCATAATGATTCTCTCTGTCTGCCCTTGAAATTATCTTCTCATCACTTACTCAAATTGATAGATGCAGTCACTTTTTTCCTTTCTGGCTCACCTGTTCCATTTGCAGATTTGACTAATGCCAAAAGATTTAACACCTCGTCTGTGTGGTGGAACCAGCTGGTCCATCACATCCCTGCATTCACTGTGAAAATCTCACATTTTAGGAGAAGGAACAGACAGCTATTTCTGCTGTCCTCTCTCCCCGAGTCAGCAACTTCCTGTGAGCAAACCACAAATTCCCCACAGAATATGTCAAAACAGATCAGCTTCTCTCAAATCTACTCCCCAGATTAAATGATTGTAACAATCAAACTGGCTTTGAGGCTTTGCATAATTTACTTTTCCTCCCTCTTTGGAAATTCTGTCTTTGACTTTTTACTCCTCTGTTGTGCTGCAGCCTTGAAGTATTATTACCCTGCAAATCGATAAAGATGATGTATGAGGCATCCACTGCTAGTGGTATAAACCCTTCTGTTTTCTGTGATATATGAGGATGTATCATTTTGAATGGAGTACCTATTTACTGACTTCTTTTATAGTCAAAGCAGACACAACAAAACCAGTTACTCAGTAATACGCCAAATGTGCAACAGCGTTTGAAAACATTTGATTTTAGAATATGCTGTCGGCGGTTGTCTGGACACTTTGATTGAACACTTCAATTTTACCCTCAATGTTTATCGCATCAGTGGCAGTCATAACATTAGCAAAGCATATATTATATATGATTGACGCATGTTACATTGCATATCACTCAAATGAGGCTTGATGGCCAATCAGACATTAACAGTGATGAATAGCACAGAGCAGCTCGAGCTCTGAATGCAGCTTGAATCTTATAAATATTCCCCACATCTCTCTGGATTCTGTGTGCGTACCACTACCCTGCTGATCGGATCTGCATCATCTCACTCAGCTGTTGCGTTTGTGCTCATCGTAACTGGATGTCTCTCCACCCGGTTCAGGTGGTTTTGCGATCTACAGCTTCTCCTCGCCGTTGTTCTTTGTCTTTTCACGGCCCTTTCGCATTTGTGTAATTCATCAGTCTTACCTGCTGCTCGCCACAGTGAGATAGATGCTTAGGAACGGATCATTAAACAGTTCTGGTCTGATGGACTGAAGCAGAAAAATAAGATCGGGGCTTTATGAGGATGTAAATTGCATATCATTGTTTACCTGGCTTTAATGGAGATGTGAGGTCCAGCTGTTAGTCGAATAGCGACCATCACAAGTCATGTCAAATAGAGCTGACAGACGGAATTCAAAGATCCATTTTTTAATTTTTGGGGGAGGAAAAACTTGTAAGTAAAGGTAATCTGTTACTCTGCTGTTCCCCAAATCAAAAATCATTGTCTGTGCTCATTTCGAATAGCAGTTTATCTAAAAAATGGAAAGTAATGTTAACAAGGAACTCCAGCATTTTTCAAGCTAGACCATATTGTCCCGTGTTTTTGTGTCCAAGTGACTCACTGGAACAACAGTTTTATGAAGTTGGTCCAGCATTCAGACAGAGTGGTGCAGGCAGCAGCGGTGAAATAGGCTGCTTGGAAAGGAATGTGCCATCAATTTATTTCCGTTCACATTGCTTGTTTTTGCCACTGACAGGCTCAGTTTGTTTTTATGAGCTTCTTTCAACATAATGGACAGGACCCTACAGAGAAATGAAACTTTTTTCTGTTCCTTTTGCTTGTTCTGTTTTGTTTTGTGTCCAAGTCTCACTAATGAGATGTCTCATCCTGAAATCTCACAGAGATGACTTGTTGCAGGAAGAAAACTGTGAACAAGCAAGTGAGAGTTGGAGAGAGGAGTGCCAGTGGTAGTTTGTTGTGTACAGAGAGAATGTCTTACTCCTGTCTGAAATATTTTTAATGTCATAGGTTAATTTTTAGCTGATTTCGACAATATGGAAAGGCTGTGCGATATCCGGAGACCGGTGTTCGGAACTATGTGAACTTAGAGTGTAGTCTGAGTCATTATAAAGTACGTCATCACCATGTTTCTTCTCTTAAACCTAACCAGTAATCTTACAAACCTTACAAAACTGCCTAACTTTACGTTAATGACAAAACTTTCCTTACAGGACTTAACGTCATCCATAGGGTGCTATTTCATAGGATATCTTAGGAACCGTTGTAGGAGGATATATTGCCTAATAAACAACAATCTGAGCTTGTTCATGGCAAAAACAAGCACTTTCAGTGAACAAAAATTAAAGTGGACTGACCTGCCAATTGTGGTAACATTGCCACCTGTTTCACTGCTGCCTGCTGCAGCATTCTCGCTCAATACTGGACCAATTTCAAGAATTGTTCCCATTGTTCCCATTTGTCACTTAGACACAAAAACACAAGAATATAGAGTCCGGCTGAAGAAGACTTAAGTTACCCTGTAATAATGTCATCAAGATTCCCAGGTTGTAACGATACTGCAGTGCAGCCACATGCTGAGAAACTGGTCAGACTTTTGGGCCAGAATAAGTTTTCTTTCCTGAACTGCAAGTGTACTGTAGTTACTCCATTGTCATTCTACCCATGAGTTGCGGCTGCCAATCAATATCTTATTATCAAGCCTCATCAACCTCACTTTCAATACAGCTATCTTGATGCCAGCACCAATTAATGCCAAGGTGCCAATACTGGCTCAAGAGTTTTTCAGAAACGGCCAAGTTTCTCCCTCCACCCTGATACTGATTAACTCCAAGCCATTACTGTTTTTTAATGGATTCCCTTCGTTTCTCAAATGAGACACTTATCATCCAGCGGCAGGTATGAAAGTCAATACAGTTTGCAGATTCATACACGCACATGGTACCAGAGATTTCTGTATTTTCCTGCTGAGAAAATGTTGAGTCTAGAAATATTACATTGGGGTTTGTGCGTCAGCGGAGGTTTGGTGACTAATCCTGTGTTCCACCACGGTCCCCACTGGCAGGGCTCAAGCTGTTCAAGTGAAGGGCAGAGCCATGTTGCGAACCAGCAAGTGTCCCGATAGCCCTCTAATAGCTCTGGTAGTATCGTCCCTTTCCTCCGCCTCCGCTTTGATGTGGGCCCTCCTTCTCAGCCCACCGGCGATGAGGGAATAGCCTTTCATATGGGAGCTGCTGCACGCCCAAGGTTCTGCTCAATCTAATCCGCCAATATGTTTCACTATGACAAATCCTTCACTGTATTGATGTTGATCCAGAAGAAGAAGAAAAAAAAGTTGAGGGCAGAAGTTCGTCTCCCCTAAGGTTATTTTATGTTTTTTAAGGGGGTTGGAGCAAGAAGAGACTTAGAAAAAAAATTGGACGAGGAAAAGAGGAAGGTGAATTTTCCTGAGGAAGTTAATGAAAGTCCTTGAAGTGAGGCAAGGGAAGCTGTCACCTGCCGTGGTGATAGATAGCAGGCTCACGATTATTAGCATTCCCTGCCCCAGCCCAGAGTTTTATGCCTTACTAGAGCCATTTGTTGATTAATTAATCAAGTAATGTATGCTATCTGTGCTACAAAAGCACCCACATATCGCTCCCGTGGCCTCTCCTGGGCTCTCTGCACAACCACAGACCCGAATCTCCCACCAGACCACAGCACATTCCAAAAATTACTACTCTAAACCAGCCAATACCAAGAGAAACCATTTGCACAAAGGTACCGGCTGCTTTTAATGTAAAGTAGAATAATAAACATCCGTGAGGGAAACAGTCTCCCATTTCATGAATATATTCCCTTCCACTGGCCCGAAGTCAACCTTGTCTGATGTAATTTTTTTCGGCTTTCAGAGAAAGTTTTCAAACTGTCAAATAAAGCTCAGCTATGAGGAAGGTAAAAATAAACTGGGATAGAAGCACGGTGGGGCTGCGGGGACTGTACAGCTTAATGCTCTCTCATGTTCCTCTGCCTGAAATTGAACAGGACTGCTCAAACAAAGCCCAAGTGGAACATCATAATCAATGTCTGTTTGTGCAATGCAGGAACACCCAGTTAGGTTATGTAATATAAACAGTCAATAAGAATCCAGTCCTTTTCTGTGATTATATTTATTGAATTTCTGCTCACGTCTCACATACCCTCATGCCCACATGCTTTGTGTTATTGTTCTGTCTTTGCAATCATCAAATTTGTTCAGATAAGGGAAACAGTTTCTAACAACATGACAATCATAGAACATAGTCTTTGCAGCACTTAATGTTTTATTTCAGTTGAGATTTAAATTTTCATATTTAAATACCAGTAGCATCTGACAGGAACAGCTTTAAACAAAACAAATAATTATCAGTGGTAAGTTAGAAACACTGAATGCAATAACAGTAATTCAATGTTTAAACAGGTTTATTTTTTTAGTTTTTCAGTTTCTGTCTGTTTTTCACTCTTCCCAATTTCAAAACATTTTCTGCAAGCACCTAGATATATCTGTCTCTTCTTTATATACCTTTTCTTTCGATCTTTCCCAGACATTCTTTCATAGCAGTTGTAAACAACTGCCAATTATCTTGTTTTTAAAAATGTACAGTGTTAACACTATCACAAAAAATATTTTTTTTTTGTGTAGCCTTGGTATGATTTCCCTCACGCTGACCACATATCCTCCAGCACTTGTTGAATGGATAGTTGAATGAGTTTCACTTGGTATCAAATGAAATTAAGTTTTTCCATCAGAATTCTTTTCAGACCTGTCAGTTCCACTGACATTCAAGGCCTAAAATTAGCACGCACCAAAATGAGGTTAATTGTTGTCACTGGCATTTAAAATCATCAGGCCATCCTTCAGGGAAATCACGCAACAGTGAGAAAAGTTTAGAAAGGTAACATTATTGGAATGAGCCACACATTTGAAAAGTCACTTGCAGCTACTAAATAAAAGCAACGCTACTGGCTGTAAAACTTTATTTGTTTTGATTGTCAGTGAAAATTCACAGAATACTGATCAATGCTCATTAATAAAAAGTCTCATACACATACATACACACCCACTTGTTAGTGTATTCTCCCTTAGCTGATGTAAGAATTTCATCTGATGGAACATCAGTGTGGTGGAGAGAGAGAAAGAGAGAGATGGTAGATGTGTTCAGAGCAGACAGCTGTTGATGATCACAGCAGAGGAGAAATTAACAGTAGCGTTGTCAAGTTATTGATCGTATAGTTCTGCATGTAGGTGGTCACATTCATATACATGTATGCCCATAATGTGTTCAGTAAACTATGAACCACTCTCACCCATTTAAAACAAAAAACATCTCTTTATCTGCTGAAATCTTATAAACATTACATTCAAACATTCACATAAACATGCTGGAAAAATTTTAGTTGGTTTTATCTGGTGTTAGATGGTCCTGACCCAGTCGTTGCTGGTCTTTGATTGTTTTGCTGGTTGGGCCACTAGCCAGACATGCTGATGTGACCAGCCTATTAAGCTGTGCATTTATTTATTTATTTTTATGCCTATCCCACGACAGAAGACTTGACTGATTTTTGCACTTTGCTTTTCATACTTCCCCCTCATGACACTTTTATTTTTCTGTACTGAAGGACATTGATTTCACAGGAACTTCAGTGAAAAAAAAACAGCTAGAGTGACCATCACAAGCTGGTATGACCAGCTAAACCATCAAAAATTATGCAAAAAAAACCTCAAAATGGTTAAACAAGCTGATCAACCAGCATAACCATCTTAAACTGGGGATTTAATTAGGCTTTTCATGCCCATAAAGATTGAGAACCAGACACTGTGGGTTAAAATAGACACAGATATGTGCAGCATTTGGTGCACAGATGTGCTTCAATCTCCATGTGTAAAATGACCATCATATGCACTTCCTGGATATCTGTCTGTAATACTTCCTTTTTCTGTATCCTGCTGTTTGCACTTCCTGCACAGCTGGCACCATTGTGGAGCAGCAGGAAATGACATCATACTTTCACAACATTGCCCTTCCTGCTCTGTCTCATCAGAGAGTTTCTCTCTAAATTCTGTGCACATGTATAAAGTTGACAGCTGCTCTGAGTGCTATCCACAAGCACGTTGTTGTGAGTCGTAAAAGTCTCAGCCAGTGGAGTCAGATAATAGAGTCGTCCATATATATTGTGTGTGTTTGTGAGTGTGCAGCCCTGTAAATGTACTGTACTCCCTGTCAACTGCATGCCTCCCTTTCTTTTTTCCATCCCTCATCATTTTCTCACACCCCTCACTCAGCCTGAGCCTCCAGTCATTTATTCGCCCAGCACCGAGCTCGGCCGACCTGAGGAATTTACGATCATCGGCTTGGCTTATTCTCACCTCGCTGTAAAGCTGTAACGGATTTACCGCCACCGGTGTGTCACCCTCCGTCATTAAAATGTAGAAGTTTGCGACGCTGCCTAGAAAGTTACAAATGATGCCAGCGAGCTCGGCCGTTCCCTCCACTTACAGTTTGCAGGTAGTTTGTTCCCTCCTCGCTCAAAACTGAATCATGAGCTGTCACCACTCCCATCACTCTAAGTAAACTCTACAGCTCAGGGAGGAAACGGGGAGTTCATCCTCTCCTTTTAAAAGGTTTTTTTTCCCCACTTTTCAGACTTACTCTTAACACCGCCACTGAATCTTTTCTGCTGTCCTGGATGGAGACTTGGCAGGGAGGGAATTCACTGCGTTGAGTTATCTTTTGATACGGCATGATGCATTTTGATTGCATTTATATGAAAAAGGCCAAGTTGTTCTTTCAATAACGAATGGGTGCCCGGGGAGCTGTCTCCCCAGCAAAGCCCGACCTGAAGATTTTGACAGTTTGACACTTTAATTTCCTACTGAGTATTTCACCTGAATTTCCCGGACAAAGAAGAGACATGCTGCTGTAAAATAAATGTCCACTGGAAATTATTAGAGTCTGGGCCTCAAATTAAATCCTCTCTGCCCTTCTCTTTTACTCAGGTTTGGAAAGCACCGGAAAGATGAGCGGCCGGGAGACAGAATGGAGAGGAAGGGCTCCAGTAAATCTAAAGCCCAGGACATGCAGGCGTCAGAGGAGGAGACCTTGCGAATGAGGCTGGAACAAGAGAGGTGAGTGCTCAGACTTGGCTCGCTAAAAGCTCCAAACAATTAAGTCCCAGCTGAACAAAGAAAAAACACTGCTGACCATAAAATTAGCAAACTACCTAATTAGCAAAATGGCGAAGCGGAGTCTGGGGAAATTCTGGGAAAGTACTCAGATGTCAATTTGTGAAATGTCCCTTTCTTTTATATCAGTACATTAAATAGATCATTTATGGATTGTTGGTGCCTCTGCCATTCAGAGGCACTGACCTCTTAATGGTGCTCGTAGGCCCCTGTGGATTTGGCGTGATTGAATGGTGCTCATTATAATAGCGAAATCGATGTAGCTCTGCATTCGTCTTCTCCCGCAGCTCGCCCAGGTTGTTAATCGCTCAAGAATGTTGCTTTTAACCCGCCCCTCTTGGCTCTGTGTCCTCTGGTGTTTTGTGGACATCAGAAGCGTCCGGGAGGATAAGGCGAGGCGTCGGTTTTTGCCACGTACGCCTCATCCCTCACAGACAAGCCCCATTTAATTCTCTCCAGCGGGAAAGACAATACTGGTGGCAGGGTGAATGAAAAGACAGCTTGCTGCCTCCATTGTTCTCCAGCAGCCAAATGAACTCAGCAATCAAAGTGCCGTCGGTAATGACAGCTAATTGAATAGAAACAATAGGGCTTGATACCGCTCCCTCTTACGGCGAAAGCAAAGAAGGATGGATGGCTGTCGAAAATGCACGGAGCCACAAACACAAACACATGAAAAAAGCTCACAAAGGCCTTCTTCCTCGCTGAATGGAACATCTGGAGGCCTTGCTCAAAAAGCTGTAGCACATTTCTTTTTGGTATTCAGCTATGACTTGCAGTGATGGTCCTCTCCACCGAGGGTGCGAACACCTCTGGCCGAGGGCCCAACACATTTCCCTCAGCGCACCCTGGAGACCAGCGGGCCTGGCTCTCTATCCACATCCGTCCTCTTTGAGAAGCTCCCAAACAACTGCCACGCTAAGCAGCAGAATCGACACAGGCACACAGCGGGCACGAGATATGTAGAGTACATGCCGTCCCCACAAACACATACACACTATTTAAATCCCACTTCTTTTCTCTCACCGCTGTCACCCAGTTTCTTTGTCTGCTACTTTGTCTTGCAGCACGTTCTCATTCCCTGTCTTGTTTGTGTCCGTTCTGCATGTGTGAGCTCCGGTCCCAGCTCCCCGTGCAGGAGGGCAACCTAATTCTTTCCTTTTGTACCTGTTCCCAAATCCCATCACTCAGCCATGCCAGGATTGTCCCTCGGTTAATGGAAAGGGAATCCTGAGGGAAATCGCGGTGGGTAATAATAAACCAACCTGCCATGAAGACAAGTCGATATTCAAAGCATTAGGGTTCAGCAGGACGACAGCTCAGAAATCCATTACTTCTTGTATTTTTTGGTAGCGCTACTGTATTACACTCCCGAGGTGCTACATTTGATTGTCTTAGCTCTCTGCTTAAGGCTGATTGATTACAACGCTGCCACTGCGACAGGACCATTTCAGAGTGCTTTTATGAAATTATGGATCGGACCGCAACGGGCTTCCGACGCTGGCAATCGTCAGCCAGCACAGTGTGTCAGCACGACCCCGGGATGGGCCGCAGCCAAACTCCCGGCTCGGCTGACATTAGCGATCATTAATTCAAGCAGACGGTTTTGACAGGGGCTTTTAGTGATTCAAAATAGGAGTCAGCGAGGAGGTGAGACAGATTAATTCGTAAAACCTGGCCTTTTTACCCTGCAATAAGGCTGCTACAGTTATATATTTAAAACTCTGACCTTGATATGATTCATGTAATTTAAGGTTTGGCCTGTGGTCCATGCAGACACAAACCGTTTATTTGAGTCAAAATGTTCTTCTCCATGGCATCTTGTGAGCCTCTTACGAGATGATGGAGAAGAGAGTACATAAATCCTCATCGCTGGAGCTCAGTGCAGTGCATCCACTTGATGAAGAGTGCTTATCAGCAGCATTTGTTTTGCTAAAATCTGGGAGATTTTAAACAGCGCCTGTGATTGACTGTTTCATGTCTCATCAAGCGACATTAGAACCTGCAGTTAGGCTGATCTGAATCTTTGTTCAGCCCAGCAGCGACAGCCATTACTCTGTTCTCTTCATTCCTGTGGACAGCACCCAAGACATCACTATCTGATTGGCTCATGTTGAGAGGACTGTGGAGACAACAAGCTCTCTGATTGGACCTTGGGTGGGTTGGAGAGCAGCAGTCCCTGCTATGGCCCTCATTCATGCAAGGCCATGGGGGAGAAGAGAGAGAAAGAAAGAAAGAAACACATGGCGGGTGGCGTTGGTGGAGCTTCTATCAGTCTCTCACTTATCTCTGCACACACTAGCCCTGAAACTATATTTTTCCAGCCAAAGAGGGAAGCACACAAAGACAACCTGACAATGTTCCTTCTTCATTTTCCGCCTGCACTGAACTCTGTTCCCTCTGTCTTTCTCTGTGGCAGCTGATTATGATGTCCATTCTCTCTTATCTGCTCGGCTCCGGTTGGCTTCTAATCAGCGGCCAGCACTCCACCGCCACTCTTCTTTGTACGCGCTCCCAGACCACAGCAGAGCACATCACTGCTTTTTTATCCTCGACAGTGGCCTGCTTCCTCTTGTTTGTTGTTTGACTTCCTGCTGACTCTAGACAAACAAGACCTGACCAGTGATTCTGGAGTGGGTCGGTCAGCACAATTCACTTTGGCAAAAAAGCAAACCTAGATTAGACGACACAATTTGGTGTTTTATTTAAAGGAATATTCACCCCCCCATTTGACCATTTGTGTATCAGTTATAACCCTTTCCCACCAAAATTTGTGTGTGCATGCAGGTTTTTCAAACACAGGTAAACCCACTAAATACTGCATTCCCACTCCCAGTGAACACACCGCTGCAGCACACGAGTCTGCCTTTATGTCAGCTTTTGTGAATGTGTGGGTTGTTTTGGTGGTGTGTCCATGTGACATCACAGACAGGCGGGAGAGCAGGTGAACAGTAAAAAGCAGCAGGCACAGAGGTCTTCGAAAACCTTTCAGTAGTTTCTTCTCTTAATATATATCTCTTACTCATTCTATCTTTCAAAGTCAGTGCAGATGTATTTGGATCTGTGTTTTAGCGTTGCCATGGAGGGGAAGAAATGTAAGTAGTGACGGCACCGTCAGCGGGTCATTGCATCTTGCCAGTTAAAGAGCTGAAATTACCACATTCACCCAGGTGTTGTATTCCCATCAATGGCCATATAAGCTATAGGCGATAAAAACCAGTGTCTACTGCAGAGTCATTTGACCAGGGTGTGAATGCTGATCATATGCATTCTCATTGCATAAAAAAGGCAGATTTTAGCAGGTTGGGTTTTTTTGTGCAGTGGAAATGAGCCTTTACTCACCCTGTGGTTAAAGAAGAAAGCTTTGCTTTTCTTGTATGGCTCTAGTATGAACATAGGATCCAGAAACGGAAACATATCTTCATAAATTGGGGTCATTTGGGGCCACGTTTAACAATAGCAAAACTACATCAAAACCTCTGTATACAAACTCTTATACACTTTGTGCGCTATAATCCAATCTCGCTAAGATGTTACTATTTATAACACATATAACATAAACAGTTTAGAACCTGCATGAGACTGTTAATGCAGTTTTTTTTAAATAGTGAAGTTTTAGGGAAAATGCATGTATTTGGGAAACACCAAGCATATGCCTGGATAAATGAGACCTGTGTTAAATGAGATGAGTTTTTGTGAGAGTTTGTAAACAGGTGTTTGGATAATGTTTTTATGTTGTTAAAAGTGGTCCTCTATGACTTCAATTCATCAAAAAGTGTCTCAGTATTTAGATTCTTCATTTGTAGTGGAGGCATAATTTAACCAAACACCGGATGAGAAATGATACACAAATGATCTTTTGAAGGATGAAGTGTTCCTTTAACAAAAGAGGAGGTCTTCTCACGTTCAGGGTACACTGAACTGCTATAAGGCAGATCGTTCCCTTTCTGTTTTTTCGTCACAGTGATTGTGGTACTAGTGTTATCATTCCACTTTGTCAAACCATCTCATTATTTCAGTATCCTATTTGAGTCTCATTTGCATAGTGAGTTCAAAGGAAGCTCCGACTGGCTGATTGGGAAGTGTGATTACATTTGTAATTATATTGATACCTACAGCAAGTTAATGCGATTGTTAACACTGTGAATTAACACCACGAAACTTGGACAATTATCTCCATGATTGCATTATGCTGTTATGGGCCAAGTGTCAACGCAAAAGATGGGCTATCAGAGGTTTGCGATTCTGCACAGACAGCTGCACGCCAAGTCATTTACCGCACTTTGATTAGATTCAGATACATTCTGCCCTCCATCTGCACTTCAGAACAATAGAACGTGTTTTGGTGAGGGAGGACTGAAAAGAAAAATCTATTCAAGGCGGCTGGATGAGAAAGTAAGAGAGCAAATACATTCTGTTTCATCCACCATGGTAACAATGCATATTGAAGAGGCAAGCTTTCAAAGCTTCTAAGTGTGTTGACTTCAAAATGAGTGTCTCAAAGTACAGACAGCCCCCCTCTCCTTCCTCCTTGTCTCCCCCCTGCCTCCCTTGGGTAGATTACACATTGACAAACATATGGAGAAGGAGTCTGCTGGCTTTGTTGGTCCAAAATAACAGCCCTGTTGGAAAAACAGCAAGATTTATTCAGTGTTGTGACGGACGACTTGAGGTGAGCTGACATGTTGCTACCAGTTCACACCAACCTCTCATTCTATCAATATGGTGTGTTAAAGTAATTACTTGACGTGACAATCTTCTACTTTCACATTCACGCACTGAAAGAAAGCTTCAGCAACAACCTCATTACAAAGTTGATGGAGGCACTCACACTCAGTGACAATGAACGACAAGACAAACAACAGGAAGAACAAGGGAACGTTGAAAGGTAGGAATGTTAAAGACAGAATAATGTCGTCCGGCTGACACATAATTCTCTTAAAGACATGGTCAGTCGGTGGATTAGGGGTTGAACTTCAACTGCCCTGAAACATCAACATTAGACTGTCTAGACTGTCTTTTAGCCAGAAGGAAATGCCTTTCCTCTGCACTGTTATGAAGAACAAGCAAGTAGGCATTGTATTTAATTTAAAGGTACATGTGAGGTCAATTCTGCTTCTAGGAATATAGAGTAAAAAACAGGCAACACACAGAGAAACAAAAGAAACGGAGCAATTAATGACAAAACACTGGAATTATCTTCTTTTCTGTCATCAGTTTAATTAAAATGAAAATCCACAGTTGGGCTGCAATGAAGCTCTACAGCTTGATTGTCCCCCTTTTGAAATAAAATATCCCCGGGCTGGTTGCATTAAAAGCTACAGTGTCCTCTCCTCTCAAACATAGTATCTGGTAAGAGCAGAAGAGAGGAGTAGGGCTGGTAATTGGGGCTGTACAGTAATAATGTGTTTAGTGTGGGCAGCACTTTCCTCAGTGTTTACATGCTGGGCCATTAATTGGCTAATGGAGTATATATGGTACCGCACGGGGGTGGTCTCTCAGGAGAAAGTGGGGGATGAATGGGGTCGGAAGTGGAGCGGCGGTTGCAGGTTGCCCAAGAAGAACGCAGTTAGCAGGTGTGCATGTAAGGTTTACAGCTAATGAGCATATTACTGAGCAGAGAAATGGCTTCCAAGTTGCAACCCTGTTTCCCACAAAACACATTCATGCGATTTGCTTGATGTTTTTCTGAAGCTCTGCATATGAGTCATGCGGAGGATGCTGTGGTGAATGGTTGGGTATACAGGGCATGGGGTTTATTAAAATGTAGAGATTGTCAGTAAAACAAGTGAAATATGTTAATAATGACTATTTTATGGATACTTTTATAAGATGCAATGCACACATAAATAGCAGGTGCGGTATGCTGGTGTGACATGGTCAGGGGTTAAATCATGCCTCCAATGGCACCATTGACAAGCTAAAAGACCAAGTGCAAAATTACCAGCATGTGTATGATATTTCATTGCTGTCACACAGTGGAAAATATGCAAAATATCAAAATTGCTGCTGACAGATCAGAACCATGTTCGAAGTCTATGCAGAATCCTGAAAAAATAAATGGAAACAAGTGTGCTCTGAGTTTTATGGTGTGGCCATTAGTGTAATTTTCCAGTAACACACCCTAGATAGGCAAATATGTGCACAGTTCCATTCATGACACAGCTGGTTGTCTGCACAAACGCATGGTTAAAAAATAAGTACATCTCTGGCCTAAGAATTTACATCCATACTAAGACCTCTGGCTACACATCTTTACTTAGCATTTTTATAATTTTACGGCAGTCAAGCAAAAGCTGTCAACCTCAAACAAGATAAAAAGTCAATATGTCACTGAAAGTTATTTGGATTCATCTTCAGCAAACCATGATAGGCACATAATTCTGTGGCAATCCATCCAGTAGATATCTAAATATTCTGTGAAACCTTTGAACATTCTAACTAGACTTGCTGCAGGTGTTAGATAAAAAGTCACAAAATCACCAAAGTCAGTAGGATTCATCCTCTTGGAACCATGAATGTTGGTACCAAATTTCAATTGAAGTCTTTTTAGTAGTTTGACCAAAGTGGTGGATCAGCATTGTCATGCTTAAAGCCACGCAAGCAAACTCAAAAATGGAATCTGTGCGGCACTCCCAACAAAACTTATACGATTCTCTGAAATGTGATTTGTTACATGACACTCATGATCCATTCTTGACACATCAGCAGGAGACTTCTAGCAAAAAAAAACATGCACTTGTTTATGCAGTATTCCCAGTTTGTCACAGTAAGACCCACAGCCAACTGGCAAAGGGGGGAAAGTTAACACTGTGTGATTGTCCAGCTTTTCTTTCTGACAGCCAGAACAAGTTGTAATAGGCCTCTCACTGCAGACTGGCAGGTCTGGATTGTGGATATGTTTTCTCCACAAACAGGCAGACAGATAAGTCCTTTGTACAAACACATATGCCATGACTATTCCACTGAAAAATGTGACAGATGTGATGAATCGAAACAAAAGCTTATTTTGAGAGTTGATGAGTGGATAAAAGCAACAAAGTTACGAGGCAAGATGGACCGGATAGATGGTAATGACGCTAATGACAACACCGTAAATCACATGGTATCTCATCTGGTATTTTTTGCTTGTTAATATCCTTTTATTGAAATGCACCTATTAGCTTTATCCATGTCAGACTCCCAGGGCCTGGAAGAGAAGTCTCTCTCTTTTAGCTTCATGTCGCCAGTCTAGCCAAGGCCATTATCTCGTCCCAAATGTCAATATTGCCGTTTTTATGAATCTGATTAGTCATAAAACGCCAGAGGGTTTTGAGATCCCAGTGGACTTCCTTGAACCTGTGGTAACATCATTGTCTGGCCCTTCCTGGCAGAGATCTGACATCACTTTAGCCAGATGGCAGGTGAAAGGGCTTCTGGGAATTAGTGTTTCTCTCCCTTTGAGGCTTGTTTTCTATTTCCTGACAGTGCGTGCTAAAGTGAGACGACAGCGAGCGCACACAACTGTGCTGTGAGTTGATAATAATTTCCATAATGTACCTGGTCCGCGACAATGCAAAAAATACACCAAACCAGCTTAGAGGCTTTATAGATGACTGCATATCATGCAACATTGCATCAGGCCTCCATCAAAATCTCATTCCGCAGATAATGCTGAGAAAATGGGATTTTGGACGGCTAAAAATAAACAAGGCAGTCTATGGGTAGGATGTGGGAATTGGGTTAATTCGGCATTGAAAAATGGTGATTGTTTGAAATGTGATTACTGTTATTAAAATACACAGACATAGGAGAGAAAGTCAGGCTGTGGGGGATTCTAGCGCCGTTCCAGGCCTGCCAATCATCTGCGAGAAGCAGCGCTGAAGGGTCAGGGGTCAGTTATGACCTGAGGTAATAGGGAAGTCTAGCGCCAGTGGGAGGTAGCGTGCTAGCATGCATGTGTGTGGATGTGTGTGTTACCCTACTGCAGGGACACAACATCTGGAACCAGTGAGCAGTCTGGTGGCTGCTGCCAGGGTCACCGCAGTGGGAGGTCAGCTCCCCCCTCTGCCTGTCTTCAGCCCTTTCTGCTCCCCGCTGCCCACCTCCCCAGCTCCTACAATGCCAGCTCTCCTCACTCCCATGCAACACCATGACTGAGTCTTGTTAGCTGCGGACAGATGGGCGTTCACATGGAACCATTCTCCGAGACAGGAAAGGGTCCTGTGAAAGGCTCTGTTGTGTGGAAGTGGTCCTGGGGAGAGGAATAGCATGGAGGGAAAGGAAGGGGCTGGAGGGAGGACGAGGAGGTCTGACTGTCTCCCTCCCACCTCCTCTTGTTAGAGGGCCGGAGGGATAAGATCAGTGCACTCGCCTCAGCCTTCTAATGGCTCATGGAAAGCCACATATTTGAATAATACTGCTTGGGTTCTTTTACAACAGTGAAAGACATTTTTCTCCATCCTCATTCTCTCCTACTTAGGAGAAGAGAGTCCCTTTAGAAGTTTGAAGGGCAGAGGCCTCTTCCTCAGGTCTGGGCTGATCAATATCTGAGATTAAACTTAAAAGTTGGAATGCTGCTGTAATCCTCCCTGAGTCTCGGGTGGAATATTACTTTTTTTTTTTTCATTTTTTAAACACATCTCTTTAACCTGAGTTACCTCCTTACTGAACATTTCTTATGCAATTGCCAATAAAAGGATAGTACGGATTTTTGCCACTTAAAGGGATAGTTCATTTTTTGTTTTTTTTTAAGTGGGGTTTTATGAGGTACTCATCCATAGTCATTGCACTACCTACAGGGGGTGATGATCAGCACGCTCCCAGTTTGCAGAAACAGGCTGGAGTCTGTGTATGCTATATTGAGAGTATTTTCATTGTTTGACTTTGCTTCAGACAGTCCTTTTCCAGGAAAGTCAAGGAAAGCTGTTAGCGGCTTCAGTTCTCCATCTATGCACTCATCAAAGCCACCAGACTGTTGACAAAAACATTCAGTCATTTTATCTCCCTGAACATGGAAGCTGCTGGTCTACTACTATCATGATCAGTTATTTAGTTTGTGTTATTATGTGACCTTGGTGAGTCCGAACTAACCATTTTAAACCCCAATCACACAAACAAAATAACTGTTCAAGTTGGCAGTAGACCAGCAGCTCCTGTGTTCAGTGATGTTAAATTACTGTTTTTCTCAATGGAGTCTGGCTGTTAAGAGAGTTATAGAATGGCCTCATTTTCCCTGTGGAAATCACTGTGTAGCATTAAGGTAAACTTGTAAAAAAAATACTCTCAATATAGTGTACACTGTAACTTACATTGAATTTTTTAGGTGGTACTTTTTTTGGTGGCTAAAATATGTTTTGCTGCTGTCCCATCTACAGCAGTAGATTGCTTTACTTCCATGTCGGACTCCAGTCTGCTTCTACAAACTTGGGGAGCACCGACTGACACCTACTGTGTGTGATATACTATCTATGGATAAGTACCCCATAAAACCCCACTTCAAAAAAACTGAGCAATCCCTTTAAGACCTCATATACCATCAAGTATCTCATTTTTCTTCTAGGTACATTTACTACTCTTTACTAAGAAAAGCATGTAATTTGTAAATTAGCATCTTTTAGGGAAAGTTTTTGAAAACTTTTCCAGTCGTTTAAAAACAACAAAAAACTGGATGTGTTTCTATCAGCAGAGCTGGAACAAATGTTACATATAGGCTTCCTCAGCATCGAAATAAACAAACTCATTCCCTGGAGAACATATAAAGAATCTTTCAAGAACGGATTAATATTGGGCAATTTGATATGGTTCTTTTGCACGAGCTGAAGTTGGCCAAATGCATAGTTTCACACAGTCATAGAAATGGAATTGGCAATATTTTATGGGCATTTCAAACCATCCAAAACCACTTTTACTGCTTAAGAATTATAGCATTTCTTAGGCTGATAACGTGAAACTTAGTCATTTATGACTCTTCAAATGTATTTCTGTCACAGTTTGAGGAGAGTGAGTAAATCATATTGAATTCTTGCTTTTCTGAGTGTAATGTGTGGTTTGCCAGATGATTCACAAATAATATGAAGTTATTTCAGACTTTTTCTCTTTAATGTGTTTCTCACAGAATACAGGCCAAAATGCGGGAGCTTCGGGAAAAGCAGGCAAAGGAGAGAGAATATGCTGAGATTCAAGATATTGTCGGTGGCACATTCAGCTCAGATGACGAGCACACCTACGCTGGCATCGGATCATTAGACTCATCAGTGGATAGCAGCATGGACCCTTACAGCCACCACTACCATCTCCCCCAGAGTCCCCAGAGCCCCCAGCTTCCCTTGAGCCCACAGGACAACGGTCCACCCCTGGAGGCTTTGTATGCCCAGGTCAACAAGCCACGCAATGGACGCCCTGCAGCTTCAGACAGGTAGGGGTCAACCAGAAGATAACCATACACAAATGTTTCAAAACGTCTCTACATACACATCGACAATACTCAAGGCTCAACAGCATGCTTTGTAACTCTACCTTCCTCGTTCATTCAAACGACACTAACTAGCTCTGTGCCCAGTGCTTAAGCTTTGCAACAATCTAGTTCATTTACACCTCATCTATAATGTATAAGCAGTGGTGTGATTGCATTTACTTTTACCTGTCAGGGGTGACACATGCTGCACGGGAAAACAATGAATTTCACACAGGTTTTTATCACTGCTTTGTCCCACAAGGCATTGCCCCGTGCAAGCAGGTAGAATCCACAGGCAAGGTAAAACAACAACAGGAGCCTATCAGTAATTCTCTATGTGCTAGAATTTAATATCAGGCAGTCTTTTTTTTTTCAATATCCTTGGATCACAGCTAATCCTCCCCGGCCTCTCACACACCTCTTTCAGAGTCACACTGAATGTGACTTCAGCTTGTTTGTCGCTGGGGGGTTGTACCGCTCATAACCTCCACGTCAACACGAATATTTGATGTGATGACAAAGTCACACTGAGCTTAAGTTTCACATTGCTGTGTTGATAGCCTAATGCCCAAAGGCCTGTATTGAGTTAGCACAATATGCTTTTATTTATGTATATATGTCAGAGCTGTATTGATCAATCGATAAGTTGTCAATTATGAAATCAATCGCCAATAGTTTGATAATCAGTTTACTTTTAAGAAGAAAATTCTTTGATTCAAGTTTCCTAAATGTAAATATTTTCTGGTTGCTTTACTCTTCTGTAATAAGAAACTGAATATTTTTGGCTTAAGGACAAAATAAGACATTCAAAGAGGTCACCTTGGACTTTGGGAAACACTGATTGACATTTTTCTGACATTTTATAGACCAAACAACTAATAATTTTATAGAGAAAATAATGAGCAGATTAAATGACACTAAAAAATGTCAGTGTTTCTCAAAGCCCAAGATGACCTCCCAAAAATGTCTTGTTTTGTCCATAACACACAAAGATATTCAGTTTACTGTCATAGAGGATGCAAGAAAGCAAAATAGAGTCACTTTTGGGTTTTTCTTTTATATAATGCTCCTTGTTCCCCTGCTGAGTTGGTGTTATTAGGGCCACAGCTTTTCTGTAGGTCATATCCAATGGAGACACGTCAAGAGATTTCTGTCCCCATGGTCTCCTAGAGCCTTTCAGTGTGTGTTATTAATGGATCGGATAATACCCACCTCCTGTGATTGACAGCTGTCACTTGGGGACTTGTGACCTTTCACTGCTGGGCTCAAGTGGGGTGAGGTGGAGTGCATGTGTTAGCGTGTGTGTGTGTGTGTGTGTGTGTGTGTGTGTGTGTGTGTGTGTGTGTGTGTGTGTGTGTGAACTTGACAGAGCACCTCTGTGGTGAGTGTTTATTAAGAGGATTTAGAGAGGTAGAATCTCCATCCTGTAACACCCCCCCATGACAGTCAGAGTAGATATGACAAGGTTATCTGGCCTCTCTGATAGCCGGCTAAATCCATGTGCCAATACATCCGGGGCTCAGTGAAGGCCACTGATCCATGTGTCTAAACTGAAGGTTACCTCCACATGTTTCCTGAGGATAGCCTTGTTGTGTCATAACAGCTATCTACTGTAAACTATCCCACTTCCCAAGCACAGTTTCGTGATAAGCCTGAAAGCTCGCTGAAAAAGAGAAGGCGAGACAACAGTTGACTGGTGTTCAGTGAGCCTGTTTATTGCGATCACAGGACTTTAAGATGTTGGTCAGTGATAGACATGATGCTATTGATTCTCAGTGGGAATATCAATAAGCTGGCAGGGATACAGTATAAAAGATTTAACATTAGACAACACGGTGAGTGATTAGTCTCTCTTTCTCCTTCATTGCCAGAGGGAATATTAAAAGCTATCCACATAGTGGCTCTTACAGAGAAGTAAAGAGACAAGAGAGTCAAGAAAAGCATTAGAGGTCTGATTGTAAACACATGCTCTATTATGTAGATATGACTTTTAAAAACATTTTTCAAATAGTTTTGGTTGCTTCAGTTTATTCAGATTCAGTCAATTTCCCTGTGAGCAGTGGAGGCTGTGGCCTATCTCTGGGACTCTCTTGCTGGAGAGAATACATTTTACTATTTATTAGGTCGTGCCTGAAATTCATCGGTTTCAAAAAACAAATAACATAAAAACGAACCTGTTATCTTTTCCTTCCTGCTCTCTTGTTTTAGCAGCTTCCTGGAAATAGTGAATTCTCACCTTCACAGGTTTATTTCAGCACGAAAAGCTTAGTGTTGCATGTTAATTATAAACACAAGCTCATATTTAGTTTGGGGTCTGAGCTTTAAGTATTGATAGCGCAGTATGGAGTTTTATTTGCAGGGACAGGATTAGCTGTCGCAACTGTTGTGATTATATTTGAAATATGCGCCGCATGTTCAACACTGCATTTTTGTTTTGCACCTCTCGCTGCTTTGCATATCTTGTGTATGCCAGCCCGGCTGTATGCCTGTAATATTTGTCTTGCTGCCTTTGAGATATAATAATATGCACTGGTTCTTATTTAGCTCAGAGGCTTTCTATTTACGATTTGCAAAAAGGAGCCTGAAACACATTCAGATTCAAGACTCCTGTCACTTGCCTATCATAACAAACATAAACAGTAATTTGCATTTCCAAATTAAACGTAATGGAACTTTCATTGTCAAATATAAAGCGCCAACACAACGGAATTTGCAATTACGCCTGACTGTCCCATGTATCAAAGCAGCAAAATTGGATGGAGAACTTTTGTTTTGCCATTTAGAGATCAAGTATGACCTACAATTTCTTTACTTTATAATCCTGCCGCTGCTGCTTGACCTAATGTCCTGAAGCCGCAGAACTTCCTGTTGAAGGTCAGGAAAAAGGAAATGGATGAGGTTTGTTTAGGGAAGGCTCTTCATTCCTGGCTGTCAGTCAGTCTTCAGTATGAAAGAGCAGAATGAGTTGTGTTTAACCCTGACCTGGATACTGTTACCGCCTTCTGAGGTGGGCCCTGGAGAAACACACTCTGATCAAAGCGGCAGATTAAGGATCCTATCTCAAAGGGATATTTAGCCTCGTTTCCGTCGTTCAGTCTGGCTCAGTTCAGTTTTTTACACATTAGAACGGTTAGTTTTCACCTTTTGTTGTCAAAACGTGTGGATGGTAGCAAGAGAACAATTCAATTTTATTCTGTTTTTTCATCACACCTCTGTTGAGGTATATAGCATACTGATCCTTAACTAAAAGATGGAGCTAGAAACACTGCGGCCTGTAATTGGTCAAAAGACAACAATCACTCTTGCTCTACAGTGACTCAACGCACAAACCCACTATTTTAAAATTTTTCTGAAATATTTGCATGCAAATCTGTTTCACTGGCGATCAGCTAATTGCAGACATTTCTCTGCATCATCAGTAAAGAGGAAATACATCGAAAGCTGGATGGGGCGGTGACTATAATAATAGCTATTACTATTTGGTAACAACCTTCACACAATAAAGAATACTGTCTGTGGTGGAAATGCACAACAGATCTAGGCTTCAGGTACATGTCTATATGGGTTACTGCCGGTTCTAAGGGAACCGCATTTGGTTGAAATCAGCTTTTGAGCCAGGCAGTAATGTTCAGCAATAATAATAAGAATGATGATAAACCTTATTTATATAGCACCGTTTATACAAGAAATGCAGCACAGAGGGCTTTAAAATAAGGGCACTGTAAGCACAGAGAGCTTGGCCAGCAAGGCAATTCCGCATAAAAAGACATTTAAAACAGTTTAAAACAAGAATTAAGGGCTTAAAATCGTAAATTAAAAATAAATCATAAACTCAAGTAAGATACCAAATTCTAAAAGAATTGCAGCAATCTGAAGTGTAAAAAGAGGCATACACAATTTTCACCAAAATAAAATAGTTTCTTGAAATAAGATAGTTCTAGTTAAGTTTGAGACGAGATTTCATACAGGAAAGATACATTTGTTGATTTGTTTGTTTTTCTATATATCACATCTAAGGTGAGCCAGCACTCTGATGTGACTACACTCCCCTGCCTCTTACAGCATTGCAAATAGTATTATCAGGGGATATTAGCATGGTGCAAGCCATCTCCTGATAATCATATGACCTCTAAAGGCATAGCACAACTGCACAAATCCTACCTTGTAAAATTGGTTCCAAGGACCAAGTAAATGGAAGTAAATTAAGTTGAAATTAGCCGACAGCCTTCCCTTATTTTTCAGTCTGCGCTGGGAAAAACAAACTAAATGCCGAACAGAGGCAGTGAGTGTCGGAGAATGACTCCATTCAAACTAATCAGTATCTCCCATCTAAAAGCCACCTATTCAAACATTCACATAGCTGGAGAGACATCAAACAATCGTGGTAGACCCAGGAGTTTAAGATCTCATGGCTTTGTTTACTGTACGTCCCTCTGTGCTGTCATTACAACACGACATTTGAGTCAAACAGAAGAAGATTTTTTTTAGATCCACTCAACTAATTAGAGACACTTAGGGGCCTTTTTGTTGATGTGGGTTGGTGCTCCTTTTAAGAGGAGGTGGGGTCCATATGTCTGGAATTGCCAGTTATTGTATAGTTTTGCATCTTTGACTCATTTCATGCTTTGTGTGTTTACGCACATGTGCATGCATTTTATGCTATAATAAAGGCATTCACTCATGACCGGCCAAAGCTTTCAAAGCTGCACTCTTGTTTATCCACTGTAGTTAATAAGAAGAGGCTGCAGCTGGATAAATAGCCCGGGTATACGCCTCTCTCTCTCTGATAGACCTTTAGTAATGGAGCCCTAATGGGAAGGTCACTGTGACTGTAAAGCTGGAATGAGTCAGACCTGAGCCTATAAACCCTCAGAGATACAAGGACCCCTGGCTGCTGTGGGTGTCCAGAGATCCTGCCCATTCTGCCATATCGGGTTTTACTGTTCCTCTACGGGATCACGCTACAACAAGAGCTCATTTGACAATTTATTACCAACCTCCATGTTATTAGACCTGGCAGCACCGGTGGTGTTTTGACAATCCTGTCAGACCCAGTAAAACTGAAGGGCACCAATAGAAATGCAGGATTTATTCCTGTTCAGTTTTGTTAAAACCTTATATAAAGCAAACGTACATATCGTTTTTCACCCTAAAATGTGTAGCATGAATTCTAGACGTAAACCCCTGAACAGTGTTTTCTTTTTCTGTTGTTTTCTTTCACCTTATAGAAAAAAAAAAAGTTAGGCCCAGCAAAATAGAATGACCTCATTTCTCGACAGGCAACCGACAAGTCAACCCCTCCATCTGCCGAGGGACCACGGGGTTTGGGTGACTGGCGTTGGATGCTGCGTTTCAGAACGACAACCTGACAGGTGCCAGGCTCGATGGGATTTGTGGGAAGCGAGCGTGAAACAAAGCATCACCTTTGAAACCGCAATTTGATTGACTGCTGCTCCCATTACCCAGTCGAGTTTCTAAAGCTCCTTAGAGCATGGGCGAGGAAGAGTCAGAGAGACACAGAGAGGAAGAGGTGGGGGGGAATAAGATATGGAGCTCACAGAGCTCAGCAGTGCAAAGCCCTTGAAGTCCTCTGCAACTCAGCAGCTCCAGAGAGGCTGGCAGGCAGGCAGCGGAGAGAGAAAAAGAACCCAAAGAGTCCTCACCTAAAGAAACACTCAGTGTGCTGTTTTTGCTCTTGCTCTCTCCACACCAGAATTCAGTCAGAACCTCCACTTTGCATGGTTTTGAAATTGGATTATGAGGTAGCTAATGCATTTTCCGCAGCTGATAAAAGGTCAGGCTTTTCATCTCTGGAGAAAGTTTGTGAGGATTTCTCCCCCCTCGCTCGAGGCTGGAAGATTCGGGAGGTGCGGTGAGACAAGTACTCAGACGAAGGGTCCTTTTCGGCTGCCCACCGCTGCTTAAAAACGTCCCCTCCTAAATTTCAGAGCCACACGCTTTCATCCTCACTATTGCCTGGATCATCATCACTAAGAAAAACTCATTTGGCTTGTTTCTTATGGACCCCATCAGGTTTTTTGGATGAGAAAACATCACAGAACCATTCCAATGAGGACACATAATCATTAGGTTTTATTCTGTGCTGTAATGTTTGAATGGACCCTCAGATGACTCAATTAAAGTAATACAGATGGAGAGTATGTTCTTAACAAACCTCAATCACATGATCATTGAGCCAATCTGAAGTAATCGCTTTTTTTTTTTTATTGTTTGCTGTCTCTTATTTGACGTCTGTAATTAACTCCGCAATCAACAATCAGTCTCTGTGAATTTTATAGTCTATATTTTCATTTAGATGCAATCAAAGCGAGATTAACAACACTTTCTGACTGCAACATCTGTAGCTTTGATTAAATCCTACCTCTCAATAATTCATTGGTAAACAAATGAATCTTTTACGACCCCTTGCATCTGCGTTAAGACTTTAATAACAGCTCGTAAGTCTCTAATAGCATTTTCTTGCTGTTCTCCGGGGAGTAAAAATTGATATGTCTAGCGTCAAGGAACAGTTTGCTTTAATGTGACTCATGCATTACTGGTAACTAATTACATTTTACTTTGGTATCTGTGTTATTCCAGAGTGTTTTTGTCTGCGGTATCCAGTTCCTTCACCTTCTGTCGGCTGCCAAGCTAAACACGACTCAGAGTTGATGCTGACTGCGTGACATTTTATTCCAAGGGCCGTGGCAGCATGTTTTGCCGCTGCCTTTTGTTTGTCTCTGACATCCACCGGCATTTTCCATTACTCCCTCTGAGTGTCCTTGTGTGGGTGTGAAATTAGTGTCACAGCGAGTGTGTGGGGCAGTGTCTTCTCCTGCTCTAATTGAGAATTTAAAAAAATTGGACACAGAGGTGATGGGATTTTTTAAAAGTTAGCCCCTGTTGAGGGAGCTGCGGATGCAATGAATGAGACTGGGTGAATCCTCAGGTCAGCTGGTGTTTCTCTGCACTCGGTAAACCTGTACAGATGATGCTCCAGTCCCCATACAGCTTTGGCAAAGCCCGATGTAACCTGTGTAGATAGGTTACAAAATTAGGGTCCAAGTCCAATATACAGACACATTCTCACACTGACTTTTGCCCCTTCCTCCCAGCTTTCTCTGTGCCATAGCGATAGTGCAAGAGAAGCCCAATGCACCAAATGCACATCAGCCTTATCGCTACACAGATAGCTACGTGTATCTCCCAGGCAAAGCAAGTGAATTATTTTTCTGGTCCGCTTTCATTTTTTTTTCACCCTCCCGCTTCGGAGTGGGCCCCTGTGGGATGGATGTGATGAGATGGAGCACGCAGAAGGCAATTTATCCTCCGTTTGTACCATTACGTTCATTTAAGAAAGCAAACAGCCTGAAAGCAGATCGAGAAAGAGAGAGAGTGAGGGAGGGAGGGTGAGAAGGAGATATAGACCCACCTCAGCTTCAACGTTCAAACATCAAGCTGATCAAGCTGATTAAGGTTACAGTGTGTATTTTATCAACATCCCTCAAATGGGAAGCCTGGAAGACATGCATACAGTACCTAATGAATTTTCACAAGAAGATGAAAGGAAAAGGGGAGCGTGCCATTTAGGGCAGGCGTGCCCCAGCAGACAACACAGGGAGTGAAGAAGGGGGGAGGTTTGGATATGGCCGAGGGCTGCCGAAGCCTCGTTTGTTGATCGGCACCGGAGGGCATCTCATTCCCGGCAATCAGCAGCTGCAAATAGACAGTTAATCCCCCCCTCAACTCTCCTGAAGGCTGCAGAAGCCTGACACCGTAACTGACTGTGCCACGCGGAGGAGAGATTAACAAAATAGACAAGCATTTGCAAAGCCCCGCAAGTTTTTCTATACAATTTAGAGTGAATGTGATGATTTGTTTTGAGAATGTCACAGCGACTAATTGGGAGAGAGCACATGGAGAACATGCTGTTAGTAAATGTGGGGTGCAATTTTTCTCTGAATTCAATCACTGAGAAATCCATTTTGATTGAATAACACACGCTGTTATGTGAATATGTGGTTTCTGTGAAAAGCTCTGGTTTTCACATGACAGATAACCCAATTTCATAAACTAATCACGGGTTCTGTGTGCTAACATAGCATCACGGCTTTCATCCCGGCTGCCTGCCATTCTCACACAAGTGCCAGAAATAGATCAGGTGAGGAATGTGATTGAGAGGCAGGTGACTGCGGAGCGTGTATTCGCACTATGAACTGTGGCAGCAAGCAGATGACTCTCAGCCCTTCTCATGCTGCTTTCATCTTCAGTTATGCTGAATGTAAACACACACATACACACTAAAGTGATCTCAGAGTGTCTGGCAGGGACGCTAACTGCTGCATTTTTCCGTCTGTACACTCATGTTTGTCAGCCAGGGAGGTGAGGCCGGGGAAGTGATTGTTCACTGTAAAGTGAAAGCTGGTAAAGGCATCAGGGAGTGTTTAGGGCTTCCCCTCTCACAGTAAATATGACTTGTGGTAGACAGGAGAGCAGAAACTGGGCAAAACAGAGACTGAAATGCAACTGTTGAGCAGAGCTCAACTCAATAAGGCATAGTAGCGCTGGTTTACAGAGTGAATACAAAAATAAAGGTTAAAGGATTAGATCCATCAAGCTGTCATTGTATCAAGTCAATATTAGCCTCAATTTAAAATTAAAAATAAGCGAGTCAGTTTTGTTTGATGTCAGGATGATGGAGGTTACTCCCTGACTGAAAAAAACAGGTAAACAGCCAATCTCCATTTCAACAGAAAAAAAAGTGGAAGAATTCAAGCTCTCATTTTGTTCATCTTACTTGAAAACCTCAGCCAAATACTGAAACGTAGGCCTATGTCAGACATTACCTTTATGTATTCTAAGCAATATGTCCAGGAGATCCTTTAGATACTGTTAAATGCTAAAAAATATAGTCTTTCAAAATGCATTGAAAGGTCAAGTATGTAATTCTGGGTATAGAAGATAGTCTGCTGCAGCACCATGTACACAGCTTTGCTCTACTGGCGATTGGAATGGAGCCTGCAGCCTACTTGTATTGGGTTTACCCATGTTTGATAAACCCACGCTCATGCACAAATTTTGGTGGAAAAGGGATAGTACAGATGACTAGACCAAACCACACCATACAGAACGCTAGACTGCAGATCTTTACTCCTTGGAGCTAGTTTATCTTGATGTTTCATCTCCTCACCTGTGTCCTTAGCAAAGTATTGACCAGGGACCACCAAGCAGCCTGCCTGCCCTCAGATCTATTGCTAACTGATACAGTGGTTCATATTTCTTAGATTATGTTTGCCATGTGTTTACAATGTGATAAATTATGGATTGCCAGTTTGTTGAAATATAATGCTAAACTCGCAATGGCAGTTTTGGTTTAACCCACTGGTTTTATCCTACTTTGCATCACTTTCACATACACTGGAAAATAGACAAAGCAGTACATTAATGATACTTCCAGAATCAACTCTACACTGTTTTAAGACTGAATAACTGTCGAAGGGGTTGACTGCTGACCCTCATAATTTAAACATCACTACTTTCATTGTCAGAGTAAATGCTTGAGGACTGATATTGCAGTGATGGCATCATCCCTGTGCCCTTGCACAACACATAAATCAGCTGACAATCAGTTTACACGATAAGAAATGTGTCAAAAATGTTTGAGAAAACACCAATAACTTGTGATTTATTTGGCATAAAATCTCGACACTGCTTAACTAGCCTTTAAAAATATATTTTTTAATACTGGCACAAAATGACACTGGTTGGCAGAAATAATATTAAATCAGTGGTTGCGGTATTGACCTTAAACTGCCAGTTTATATTAAATGTAGTACATTTTAAAAAACTTTAACTTAGATATTTTCCTGTTATTCCCTTACTGCTGTAATGACAGAGCTCTACGACTGAAGCTGTTAGAAAGGGTTAAAATCTGTAACATTACAAATGTACAAGGCCACTAAATAGTACAGACAGCAGAGATTTAGGCCTAAAAGTTTAATGCTGACCAATGGTTTCTGCATCCACCAGATTGTGTCCTGAACACTATTTTCTAAGTGGTCGCAGGGGTAACAACTGTATCAAGAAGTTAGTCCCTTCTAATCGAAAGCCAGCCAGTGTGTACAGGGCACGTAATTAAATTTACCTTGCCCACATCTGAACCAGCAAGCCTGTGCACTCAACACAGACCAGCATTAGTTCTCTCTATTTTAAGAGAAGTATCCATATTCCTTTGTCAGACTACGCCATTGTCGTTCCAATCCCCGTGCCTTGAACGAGCTCCCAGCGGCAAATCGGATCTCAGTGAGAGCCTTTGTAATTACAGCGAGCTGAATGGGTGAATACGTCCCAAATCCGCAAGACCATCCAGCGACACATTCCATCTGTCTTAAGCCGCCTTCCAATATTTGAGATCGACTCATGAAGAGGTATTGAAATAGTGCACTCCATCACCTTTTTTTCTGCTGTTTGTGACAGAATTCTGTTAAGTCTTTTGAAAGTTTTAGTCAAAATTTGTCATCGTTATGTCTTGCGAAATGTAGGCCTTTCGCAGCAGTTCTGGAGAATCATTTCTGGTATAATAGGGTTACACTCCAATTTAACATGTTGATAACGTTACTGTTTGGATGAGTCTTTCCCGGGTATTGCTGTGATGGATTTGGCAGCTATACAGTAAACTGTGAAGAAGCAGTGTCACATTAAATTAACAATTATAAAATGTCAGCGCGGGGAGAAAAATATAAGTGAGAAGTGTATGATTTATCATTTAGAATAAAAATGTTCATGTTTTTACATTTGAAAATAGAAATTATCTGTCTGGTTTTCATATTCAAAGTAATCCATATGGCTTCATATTGTTGGAGAGCCAGAAACTATTTTAACTTGTAGTCAAGTCATACAGTGAACATGGGACTTATCTCATGACTATTTCTCCATCCCACACAGGTAGATAGACAGAAGTAAACCAGAATATACCATGGGAAGCCCAGGGGCTCCACTGTGTGTTTCTATCCCCAGTGCAGGCTGTGCTGGGGTCCTGACATGACTGAAAGTCCCCTCTAGCAAAATGGAACAAGTGCTTCGTTAGGTCAGCTGAGCTGGACCTGTTTGAGCTCACTGTGGGACTAAATAAAACCCTGTGGGGGCCACCAGACATTTCTAATGCCATCAGCATGCCTGTAAAAATGCTCTTAGGCCCTTGCAGCAGAGTAATGGCAGAGCATGGCCTTATTGGTCCGCTGTAATGGGCCCATGATGTCATCACGGATCATCATGGAGCCAAAGGTCTTAGAGCCTGGCCGGATTTCAAAGAAAAGCAGGCATAATCGAGGGAATCACATAAGTATCATTCAGTTTCCACTGATTGGTGGAGTTTGTTTGTGCCAGAAGAAATTACTGTGGAAGTTAATAACCAAAGGCATTTTAACTTAGTCAGCCTTATTAGATTGCCGCACTGATTGGAGGATACGCTGTGTGGGTCTGTAGTAATAAGCTCTATTTTTTCCTCTCCTTCGTGCTTTACTTGGAATTGCTCAGTAAATATCCAGCTTTACATTAATTTCATCTTATATTTGTGTAGTTTGAAATATTTTCACTCATTGAAAATGACTAAAATGTCAATACTTTATAGCATTTAACAAGCATTTATTTATTTCCATCTCTCCTGCTATCTCTATATGAATTGAAGTTAGACATTTTTAGTTCTGCGCATCGCTGTGAGAGTGTTAGGCAACTGTGTCATCATTGGCTATTGCCACTTAAAAAACTCTATCTGCTTCATCATCCTTTAGCTTCACAGCCTCATTGGCTGATTGGCTGTAAGCGTCCCGGTGAGAGACGTCATCGCAGAAACACTTGTCTTCTCTGCCATGATTAAACATAAAGAATAATCCCCGTCCTGCAGTTATATAGCCGTCATTAAAGGCTCACTGCCAGGCCGACCTGCCGTCGGTTTCACCCAGGATAATGGCCATGTTTTAGTGGTAGTCAGGGACGTCAATTAAAATCCACATTGGTTTTATGACCTTTTGTAAGAAGTTGTGGTTTATCCATTGCATGGCAGTGAGGGCTGACTGGGTGATAAAGCCAGTGATTTCAAAGCAGTTTATGGTTTTGTGTTCATGGCTGAAGTATTTTATTCCTATTTGTATCGTGCTACGAGTCCATGTGAGAGCACAACCATGAGTGTGTGTTACCATTCTTCCTCCGGCATTTGTCAGGGTCTGTCATTTATTAATAATGTATCACAACAGGCTGAGAGTTGATTGTGCAGGATGACTTTAATAGAGTGCTTGGTAGTGGGGCTTAGAGTTCTGACTGGAAACAGAGCGCTTCTCAGATAATAAGGCTGACTGTGGCAGAAAGAAAAATTACCGGAGCGAATATGGTTACATCCACAGAATGACTTCCTGGTGTGTTGAGGTAATGTTCTTTGAAATACGTGCTTCATGTGTAATTATACTATTAAGGTTGCACTCCTCCATGAGGTCAGAGGTCAGGGCCAGCTGTAAAATAACACCTCAACAGTGAGACTAAGTAAAGACTGTCATCAGCAGTGTAACTGCTCACAGGGGTTTTAACATGACCATTTCTAGTTTAAAATGCAGGAGGAAGACATTGATTTAAAGGATAAGAGCAGTGCTTTGTTTTTAGTTGTGCTTCATACCTTTCAGGTAGCCATTGCTTTCTGATCATGACAGTCTTTTTTAGTTTCTACTAGAACACAAATATGAACATAAACCAGATTACAGGTTTCCCTGACATTACCATGTAGCACCAGGTATCAGCTGCAGCCAGAGAATGAGTTTAAATGAGTAAAGCAGCATTTTTTTGGGGATCAAAATTACACCTTTCCTTTTCATAAGCATGTAGCTACAGTACATGTAGAGTATGCTACATAATGTCAACACTTGCAGTGGTGTGTCTTTAGCAGATGACCATATAAAGACATCTTTCTATTCAGTCTTCTGTTAAAACACTGCAAGACATAATATTCAGAACAGTCTGAAGCCTAAAGGTTTTTGTTGACAGGGATTATTTTTACATGCATTTATCTCATTATTGAAACCTTGGCCACTTTTAGTATAATTAATTAACATTGTAACATTATGTGTGTGGCAGAAAAGGCAAAACAGAGTAGACTGCCTTTAAAAAACACTCCTTCAAGAAGTGTGTTAGCTTGCTCATTCATGACAATATAAGTTGTAGGGACTGTTTTGAAAACCTTCCTCGTTGGTGAATTGAAAGAAGATCCAAAATCATAAAATAGGAGTCAGCTGCCACACTGTTTTTTGTTTTTTTTTTTTTTTTTGGTGGCATCAGTTGATTAGTGAACTTGTCTAAAGTAATACTACTACAGTCTGTGCAAACAGCTTTGAAATGTCCTCTGTTGCTCTGAAGCTTTCTGATGTCAGACAAAATAGCCCTGAAGATGTCAGCTTATTATCTGGGGACTATATGGTATGTAGGGTGTGAAAAACGTGAGTATTTATTAGGCAGGGATGTTTTGAAACATGTCGTTGAGTTGAGCTATGGGAATTATAGGAGCCACTGTTTTACGAAAAGTCAGGATATCTCAGCCTCTGCTGCTTCTATTTTGACTGCTCTTTTTCTAATCTGTCTCAATTTGATATCAATTCCTGACAACACAGCTCATCCTTGCAATGATTTAACATCTCTCAATTTATGTCAAAAGGATTTACATTCATTCATCACAAAGATGAAAAAAAAAACGTTTGAGAAACAATCCGTCTTACAGGCATAGAAAAATGGCCATTCTAAGTGTCACTGTTACCATTATTTTCTTTATGTGTGCTATATAAAAATTCTTAATATCCCCCGGTTGTGATCCACGACAAGAAAATCTTTCAGTTGTAGGATCACGTATAAACTCCGGCTATGGCTGTTGTCTCACTATGTGTCTACATAATCGCAGTAAATCTCACCAGACATCTGTTCACAGCCGAGCCTGAGTCATGGATACGGCAAGGTGCTTCAGTGTCAAAGCGTATATCAGCAGGGCCATGGAATGATTCTTTCAATCCTGTGAGATCATAAACTGTGAGATGAAGAGGTTAGAGATGTTGTCATGGGTCGCGGTACCCAAGTATTTCCTAAAGCATCTCTTTGTCCACCATTTTATGATGGGAGGTTGATGTTCATGTTACTCAGTGAGACATTAAACATCTGCATTATGTGTGCGGCCAAATTCATCAGAGCTTTTCAGCATGTGATAAAGCACTTTCTATAAAAACGCCTGTTTTTCACTGAGCAGCATAGCATTTGCAAAATGAAGTAAAATAGATATTATTGCTATTATCAGTAATGTTCGGAATGCTCTCTATAATTTTCATCTCTTACAAAACTCTTTTCATTTTCTGCAACTAGAACATCATAAATTGATCGCAACAGCTCCAACCCTGGAGCAAAAGTGATTTATAAAAGTGATTTAAGACGAGTGGAATGCATTTGTCTCTTGGAAATAACACGTCTCACCGCATAGGAGAAGACAAAACTGTAAGTATGATCAGAATATAAAAAAGGTTATGACAGCCTCAGTGGAAAGAGTGAGTGATTTTGAATTTTAACATTAGCTGTAATGTGGGGACCTGAAATGTCCTTTCACGTCTCGTCCTTCCCCCTCATTTCATCCGTCCTGTGAGGAATCTATAGTTGTTCACTTCTTCTCTTCTGCTTCATTAATGCTCCTTTCTCTCAGTCTACATTCAGTCTGATTCTTTTCCTCCCCTTCTCCTGTTGCGCTCTTTCACTCCCCACCCTCCATTTCCCTCCATCTCTCTCTCTATATCTCTCTGTCTTTCTTCCCCATTTTCCACCAATGCCAGGGACGCTGAACGAGCCTCAGCTATCAAAGCCATAATGAGCATGTTCACTAAAGCACTGATTCATCAGAACAAAGAGCAGTGGAGAGAGCGAGGGAAAAGGATGGATGACAAGGGGGAGGGAGAGAATGAGAGAGAGCGAGGGAGACGTTGGAGTGTACCCTTGAATGGCTTTGGACTGTAAACCCCTACAGCTTCCTCCTCCTCTGGCTGTATTTTTCCTAATAGCCTCTTGGGCTATTTCTGGGTCCCTTTTTAAATGGGAGGTGGGTGGGAGTGAATGCAGTGAAGGGGTGGATGGGTTGGAGGGGAGCGAGCACGTGCGTGTGTGTGTGTGTGTGTGTGTGTGTGGTAGGGGGGTGTATTTGGCTCTGCCGTGGCAGTGAATAAGCACTCGGACTCACAGCAGGATCAGGGGTGGTGGTGGTGGTGGTGTGTGTGTGTGTGTGCAGGGCCTCTGTTGCCACTGGAAACGAGAAAAGAGATGCACACACACAGACACACACACGCACACACACAAACCCCGAATGTGGAACCTCCAAAGCTGATTAGTCAAACTTGTGATTTCCAATTTCAAACCCGCGACACAAATCCCGCACTTAATATTCATGCAGAAAGTAGTTAGGGCCCCTTGCCGTCCTGTGCTGCCGTAGGGCTGTGGGTTTGGTGGTGGGTGAGTGTGGGGGGGTGGTGGTGGTGGTGGTTCCCTTCTAATCAGCTTAGTTAAAAGGATGGAGATGAGGAAAAAGAGGAGGATGACAGGAAAAAACAAAAGAAAATGTGGTGTTATTTGCTACTTGATTTGGTAGGTGTCTCATTGGCGAAAGCAGCCCACACACGCGCAGGGTGAACATCTTATCATAGGGTGCAGAGTGACAGGAAGAGCACCCCGTAATCACCCACCCACTTATGTCTTGTCTCATTCAATCTGCCGGCCAACACAAACAGACGGCAAAATGTCGTTTTTAATGAAATAGTTTACAGCACGTCTTTCACAATGTTTGTTCTGCGTGTGTTTGTGCATGATTTTGGGCCAGCTTTTGTCAGTCACATCACAAACAGGATTAGGGCCACGTCTGACAGACGTCATTTCTATTTTAGCGAGGGCGACTTTAGCAGTGCCACTGTTTGTGTGACTCCTCCGTCTGTGTCTTTTAACCTTGTAATCGAGATGGCGTGCTGTGTCATCGTCACTTTCCTGCACAGGCAGAGTGAGCTGGAAAAGGAAGGAGGGTGAATGGGAGTCGGAGAGATGAAAGAAAGGGAGGAGGGAAATGGACAAAATGGCAAGCTGGGATGTAAAAGTGGAAGGTAAATAAGCTAAAATTTTACCCTCCGCATATTTGTGGAGCAAAGATTTAACCACCTTTGCAAGCCAGGCTGTTTTTGTTGGGTTTTCTCTCCCTTTATTTACAGGCCCATGGCACCACATCTTAGCTACAGGAGGGAGGTCATATGTTGTTACTTTGCGAATAAGTAAGAATTCTCAGCAATGCTATCATTCTGCATTCCACTGGTTTCATTCAGTTTCTTAAATAGTTTGGATGTAAAAGAAAGTTTTTATGTAATTTGAAATAGTTTGAGTTTTTTTCCCTTTATGCACACAGTCTCCATGTGAATAGATTAACTAGTGTGTCAGCGTTCTGCTAATATAAGAGGCACATGGATGGCACATTCACAGCCTCAGTGCTAAAGTGACAATTCTCTGTCACTCTTATTGTTTTGATTGTTTACTTTCTATTTGAGAATAATGTGTTTTTGCCACTAAGGTTCCCATCATGCTGTGGGTGATGCTAACAGGCAGAACTGTGATGCCATGAAGTCATTGAGTGATCCTATATAGGAGCTGACGCAGTTAGGTTTGGTGGGGAAAGGCTCCTCGCTTTGATGGAGCTCTCAAAGAATTCAAGCAGCAACAAAGATTCTGCCAATGATTATGATTAAGTGTTACTCATGAATTATCTACGGAAACACGAATGAAGCAGCTGATGCCAAATCGCTAAAGCAGTTGTGCCTGAACTAACACAATGCACATTTGTTTATAAATTCCGTTTTCTAAAGTTTATAAGGAGTCTTTTATGCCTCTGCTCTGGCAACAGACATGGCTGCAGGCATTAAGTTTACGGTTATCCATCTGTCCGTCAATCCCATTCTGTGCTTTGAGGGAATTACTTCAAATTTGACACAAATACTCACCTGCACAAAAGGATGAAGTCATTATATTGAGGTGGTCAGAGGTCACTGTGACATCATGTCAGTTCCATACACATGAACACAAAATGTTAGGAACAGCTTGAGCAATTTTTTTTTCTTTTCTTTTCAAATTTGATACAAATGTCCACTTAGACTCAACAATGAACTAATTAGAGTTTGATGGAGAAAGGTCTCTGTGACCTCACAAAATGTATTTTTAATTCAAAATTCATACGGTAATGGGAAAAAAATCATCCAAATGCTAATAGGAAAAAATGATGAAATAATGAGATTTTAGTTTATTTCGATTTCACTGTGACATCATTATATGCTGCTAAATAACGTTTCTGGCAATTATTCAACAGCATAACTCAGGAACAGAAGGAGAGACATTTGGTCAGATACAAAACTGGTGACAGTAACCTAAAAAATTCCTTTAAAGTCTTCACTACATATATTACGAGGCTGGACAGACATAGATGGTAAACTGTAATTTGACTGGTTTGTGGAGGTAAACAACCACAAGGCAGTAATTCTAGTTTTATTGCCAAAGTGCACTTATGGACATTTATTCATGATGGACATCAGAGATACTGCCATCACTGGAAAGAGTAATTGAATTCACCAGTATCTGTATGATGTTGATGGAGTTATGACTCTGAAAGAAGGGGCTTTCTTATGCAAATGGTGCCATTTGGATTCAAAGGGTTAAAGGCTTTGGAAAGCTACAACTGACTAGATGATATTTTATTTTTACTTTTTTTTTTGCACCTATTGAAGCAAGAGCAAAGGCGAATGAATAAGTAGAATGATGAGAAAACACCACAGGGAAGACACAGCTGGAGAGATATAAACACAAAGAGCTGTAACCTGAAAACAACAACCAAAAGGTGAGGAAAAAACAAAATGGCAATAGAAGAGAGGGCATGAGCCAGACCGAGGTAGACAAAAAGACAAAGATTAACCCAGAAGAAGAGAATACAGGGAGGCGAGAAGACCTAAACCAGCCAGAGAACAAGAGCGATTGCAGCGAAGAGTGCTTCACCCTCCCACACCTCCCTGTCGAGGCCACCGCCGTAGACTCCCATCCCATCATTTATCCGAACATAGCAGAGCGGTGCAAGATGTTTCCAGTCTCCACCACACTCCATAACTCAAACCCCTCTTCTCCAGAGAGACGCTCCTTAAACACCACCTCCCTGCACCTCTTCCCGCCTCGCTCTCATCACTCCCATCACTCTGTCTGTAAAACAACCGTAGGAGATATGAGGAGCAACAGCCAGCGACCATCAGCGTAACTCTCCACATATCTAGCAGCCTCATCCCTGCAGGCCTTGGGGAGAAGAATGTGGCAGACATGTGGACGGTGTTGTTCCTCAGGGAGACTTTAGGAAAAATGGCAGCAATAGCGTCTACAGGGGCTATAATTCAGCAGGCGGGCTCCATGATGCTGTGACATAGTTATTAGCCATATAAACTAGAGCTGTCACCGTGTCATTATTGCTCACATTCACGCGAGACCATCCTTTTCTTTTTATTTACTTTTTTTTTTTTGTTTGTCTTTTTAGCCAGCTTTGGGCTCCACTGCTGATAATTCTTCCTTTTTGTATCATGGCAGTGCGATTGATGCCTCCAGCCAAAATACTTTAGCTCTCCTTTTGTTCGTGGTTTTGCTTTGTTTTCCCACTATCTGACTGAGAATAAAAACACACACATTGGCACATTTACAGGACATAGATGTTAATTAGGTGGCTGCGTGCCTGCAGTGTGTTGACAGTGAGTAAACACAGCGGAGGAGCCTTCATGTGCCGACTTGTGTTTCCTGCAGGTTCACTGAGTCCCATGTACAACTGCTCACAGCATTACATCACTTATTGATAAATAGCTGGTTAATTATCAATTAGCAGATATTTTCATAGTCTTATACTTCTTTGTTTATAAGTTTTGACTGCCTGTCAACACGATTAAGGAGCTGAGGTAAATGAATTTACTGTGTGCAAGACAACATTTCAAAAATAGCCAAAAGGTAGTTGATTGTCATCGTTGCATTCACTTGTATCTCATTAACATTTGACATTAAAGTTATATTTTTCATGTGAGTAAATTTCCCACCTCTAATGTGGAAAGAAAAACCATATATGTTGTGGCTACATACCGCACTCAAGACAGCTCTGATGTTTACCCATTTAGCTAGCTTGTGATTGGTAATATCAATAGGATAAATTATGTAATGGAAGTAATGGAAGGTAATGGAAGGCACAGTTTTTACTACCGGTTTTCTTAATAATGTCCTCTGTGGATTTCGGAAGGAACCCAGGCTGAAAAAACATCATCAGGATTATCCCGGGCCCCCAGGAATTGTGCTGGGCTTTGAAGTCAATTTTTAAGTGATGCTATGTGGCCCAAAAAGACTTTTTCCCTTAGACTTAGATGGCAAAAAAGACGTCTGTAAATCAGTGGATACTTTTGAGCGTCACAATCTCCAAGAAATGAAATGTTTCACTATGGGGATTTTAACCAGTAACAAGAGCCACATTACTGAATCATTGTATTATCATTCAAGTTAGTGAAGGTGCTGATCATCCAGGTAATGTTACATGCTACAGAGGAATCATTTTGACCTTATGTACCACTGTGCAACTTATCAAAAGTCAAAGTCAGCTTTATTGGTAATTCTGCATTCAGGAATCGAAAATGTGTTTTTCTCCGTGCTCACGGTGCAAAGAAGTACAAAGAGAATATAAAGAATAAAAAATATATACACAGAATTAAATAATAAGACTACCTTGGGTTATATCTGATAAGGACCAAAGCCTCAGAATTTAAACAAAAAGACTTCTTTTACAAACTTGGTGAATAATTTGAAAGGAATGTCTGTGGTTTTAACAAAAGACACTGTTGAGATGGTAAATGTAGAATGTTTTTGGTGGTATAGCCAAGCTTCAGTTTTGAATATTCTTTGTTTAACTCACAAGACATCACGGTACTATATGTTGTGGGGTTATAATTGAGTGACTCATCTCAATCATAAAATCATAAAATTTGCCAGGATTTTGAGTAAGTTGAGGAATTAGCAAAATCACACAGAAAATCTTAGTTTTATATATAGGTTTTTATATACCTATCACACTTAGACACTCCCAGCCAGTTAACGTCACATAATAGCATATTTAATTTAGTAAATAGGTTAAATTTTCAATGGGTGAATTATCAAGAGTGAAGTGCCTCTCTTTGTTTTAGTGCCAGTGTGTGACTTCAGTGTATGAAACAGGCTTATTTTTAACATAAGATCTTGCCGTTAGCTGCCAGCTTTAAAGAACTCAGCCATGTTTCACTCTAAAATATAGTTTATCCATGCGGGGTACTGCGTCGTGACAGTATCTAAATACACCGCATCAGGTACAAGTCTCCCCTCCAGGTTTGGGAGTCTATTTTATGAGCTGAGTAGCAGCGAGGTCAGGGTCTCTGTGGCTGGGGAGATAAATAGACTGTTAGGCAGTGTTTACACCTGGGTCAGAGTGATATATGTCCCCCTCTGTTAAGAGAGACATAAAGATCTCATTCTCCCACTCATCTTTGTCCACCAGTCAGACATCACAGCCCATCAGTCCGCAGATATGAGCACGAGTTATGGGCCGCAGGTTTGATGTACACTGAACAGAAAGAGGATACAGGACAAGAGAGAAGATTTATAAACAGGCACGTGTTAGGTTAAAACCTCTGCTTTTTGTTTGGGCCTTGCTTCTTGACGCATTCAATTTAGGGCTATTTGAAATAACACAATACCCTAACTACAGAATATTTAGAACATTTATTTTCACTAACTATATATATATTCTACTGTATTGTTTGTATGGCTTAGTCTGTAGACTAAGTTTATGTTGTAATATAACAAGACTAAATCAACTGCACATTTTGCAAAATATGTATGTGTATTTAATGTGTAAAAGCTTTTATTACATAAAGGGGGATCACATATATAATTTTGCAGTATTTTATATCTGGTTACTCTGAGCATTTATTGTTATTGAATAGTTAGTTACTGCATTATAACTGCTTTTGGGTCAAGGGAAAAAGCAAAAGCATAGGGACAGCTTCTTTTAGGCCCTGACAAAGCAAGCCGACAGTCGGCCATTGGTCAATGTTGGGCCATCAGTGAGCATCTGTCACCCTAGTCTTTGCGGACCCGTGCTGTTGGCCCTTGTTGGCCTTTTTTCAAGATGGTTCAGCATGATTAATCAGCGACAGAAACAGCGGAGCCCGTCAGTGAAAAAAATCAATCTGCTTGCCAGTTCTAATTGAGAAGAAAAAGAAGAGAAAAGAGTAAAATGAACAAAGGGTTAAAGTAAAGAGGTAGTAAGATTGAGCAAACTTGTTACATAAGTTAAGATTTTGGATTGTGTTATAGATGTGCTAACTGGCTGACTAGTATTAAGATGGTCCTCAGGTTTCCCTTTATGAATGATGAATACAGAGCATGACCATGTGCTGGTATGGAGTTATTTCCTCTTACAGAACGTAGGTGCAAGTTGGCCGTTGTCTGTAGTCTTTGCAGTGTGTTTATGTGCAACTTTTTGGCCTAGACACAGGGGACGTGAGACAACTCAACAGTCTGCTTTACAGCAGTTGGACAACTGAAATCTAACAGAAATATGATATATTAGCCTAATTAGCGCCACAGGCTTTGAGCACACTGTTATGCCCAGTCTCCACAGCAGCAAGAATGCTTCAAACTGTAACAGAAAAAACAACATAATTTAGACTAGGCCATCCAAATGCACATCGGTAAAATAAATTCATCTACGTATACACACATATACATGTGAAATACTTATACATAATGAATAAAACATAAAATTAAATTATGTCAATCGTCTAATAAACAGCAGTATAAGAAGGTAATCTACTAAATATATCTCATTTGAACATTTAATGCACTCATAAATCTTTCATAATTTGATTGCAACTCTTACTTGCACTCAGCATGAGTGGTTTATTTTATAAGGCACCATTTAATAAAGCTTGCAGTTGTAATTATTATAATAAACAGTTTAATAGATTTGTTGCTCACTATTTACAGTGATGACAAAGATAACTCAAAGTACTCTTGTGGCTATTATAGTTCATTATAAATTAATTCCACTGCACTCTTTTTTTTTTTTTTTTTTACAAACTATAAAGCACAAAAATTTCTCAGCCTTTTCTAAACACTGCTAACAAGTCCTAGAGTCAGTCTATGTAGGCACACATTATGTACTGAGACACAGCAACACACAAGCACGCATGCATCAGTGCCTCCACCAATATGGAATTACCCTGTCTGGTAAACACTTTCAGTCCAGACCATTTTGATGTTTAAACCTCAATTCTAATTTGGTCCAGCACTAAATTACCCACAATTACCTTTCCAGGACTGGTTTGGAACTTTTTTTTCATCAGCAGCCTCTTGTCACCTCATCCTCCTTCTCTCTCACTCTCTCTCTCTCTCTCTCTCTTTCCTTCTCTGTTGGTCCCTTTTTCACATTCTCACACACACACACACACACACACACACACACACACACATGCAGGGCAGCTAAGGCGCCCTGAGGAGTCGCTGTCAATCACCCGTCAGGCTCCCAGGTCAATTTGCCAGGCTGCCAAATGTGTCATATCAGTGTGCTCCCCGAAGTCAAGAGCCCTCATTATAGGCCAAAGGCTAAACCAAGGAAGTGAATGAGGCTTTCCTCTTCATTATTTCCAGTCCCCCATGACCCCCTAACCTCCTTGTACTCTCTCTGCACCTCAACGCCACCCCTCCATACCTGACCATAACAGCAGTACAACCTTTAACCAACCATACTGGCATGACCCTGTTTCCCTGCAGGCCATGGCCTTCCCGCTGCCTGTAAAACCACCCATGCTTCTAACCCGTTCTTTGCTAGTTTTCTTCCCCTTCTGTCCTCTTTCTCTTTCCCTTCCAAGCGCCCCGAGGAGCCAGTGAAAAGAAAAGTGCTTGACAATCAGGGCCAGAGAGTAGTGTTTTCCCACAATGTACTCTGCGTGATGCCCAGTGCTTCCTGTCTTTAAGTGTCAGAGAGATAGGGCACTAACTTTGTCAGATGCTGGAAGCTCAGCCAGCGAGAAAAAGAATGATTTCTTTGCTCAAGGGATGCCAATTGGAGAAATTCATGTGATAGCGGCATTACCTCTTGCCATGGGAAATGCTCCCAAACAGTAATCAGATATCAAGTCGTGAGCTGATGTGTTTCATCTCCTACACGGGTTTGTTTTTCACTGCAGTGATCTGATCAGTAGATGCACCCCTGCAGCATGTGGAGTGTCTCGTTGTCGGCCAGGTACCGTGACGCCAGAATCACATTGGCGGCAGAATTTTTTTACCCCTGATTATTAATTCACAAATCAATTAGCTGTCATTGCAGCATCTGTCTGATGAATCGTTCGTAATTAGCCCGTAGGTGTAACAGAGCTGTCCTCCTTTATCTGCCTCCCCGCCCGCCTGCACGCTGGCCAGGATGGCTGATGTGAGCTTAGATGGCTTTCCTGCACATTAGCTTAACACAATTAAACTAATTATTGATTTTTGTTTCGCCTCCATGCAATTCACGGCCCAGATAGTACTCTGTAAAATAAGGCCCTGATTTCTGGGTAGATTAAAGGGAGCGATCAGAAGCAAATAGCGAAGGACGGCGGTAACTTTAGAATGCTGTTTATTTTCAGTTTTAAACCCCACAAGGCCGTCAGGGCAACAGAGTTTCATATTATATGGGACATACATACAGAGGAGTAAACAAGGTTATCTTGAGACCTTGATGGCTTCACCTCACTAACACAGGCTTGAGTGTTTGTTTACCAGTCCATCTTATCAGAAAGCACACAAATCACCTTTGTGTATGTGTGTGTGTGTGTGTGTGTGTGAAATATTGTCCTTGGTGAGGGCTTAGTCACAAAGGTTATACAACCTGTAGTCAACCCAACACATCATACATTTCATTTTTGCCCTCTACACTGCAAAACTGAACAGAATCAAAGCTGCACAATCACTTCTATCACAAACACTCAAGAATAATGGTGTAAAGGTGGTGTAATGTTGAGCACCTGTAAGCGTCTCATTAGGTATCTCTACTAGATAAAATCACAAAGGCGTATCATACTGTAGGTGCTGTTTAAAGGTGTCCAACTGTACAATATGAAGATTCCATTACATTTTTAAACTGGGTTTTCAAAATAAGGTGAATTATGGATTGAACACTGTATAAGTTTCTCTCAATTAATTGCCAAAACAGTGTGCTCTTACTTTTGTTGCAATACACAAAATGAATGAGTTAACTTTTTTTTATGGGCCAATAAATATGTGAACAGTACTACTAATACCACTGCATAATAAGCTATAAACAACAGCATATCCAAATGTTTCCCTTTCTTTTAGTGTCAAGAAATACTTTCTAAAGACGTTCATTTATTTACAGAACAGATGATAAACAGCCTGAGACATCTTAAGAAAAATAACTGCAGTTTCAACATTATGTCTCCATTTTCTACATACAGTCAGTCTACTACTTACTGTCATTTCCACTCCACACCAAACTGAGGTGGAAGCTGCTGAGGAAGCAGGTTAAGTTTTCCCTTGCTTACAGTCCACAAACCAATATTTTTTTAAGAAAGAAGTGTGATACAAATGATTTTGCACTGACGCTGCAGATTGACAATATTTCGCACAATGTTGAATATCTCTAAATTATGATCACAATAAGTATTCACTGTTTTTTTCAGAGAACTGTATTCTAGTCAGGGTGTGAAAGCATCTGAAGATGCATTTCAGATAAAGTAGGCTACTCAGTGCTTAACTTGCTCCTGAAACCTGGCATATCTTAGCCTTCACAAGTGCATCAATATCAGGTTTGTCAGAGTCATCCAGTGGGCCAGATTGGACCCTTTGGTGGGCTGGTTCTGGACAGCGGGCTGTATGTTTGACACCCCCTATATAGAACGTTTGAGGACAGTTTACAGTTGATGAATGTGTCTTAAATGGAAACATTTAGTCACATAAAAGGTTTGAACTGGCAATAGAATTTATAAAGTTTTACAAACAATTTCAAGTCAGAAGTGTAAAAAAAAAAGAATTGTTCTGTATTGGTCTATGTTAATGCTGTTTCCTTTGTCCTCCTTTTTTGGTTTATCATTTTCCCTTTGGCAGATGTTCTTCTTTCAGTATCTTGCCAGTATATGAAATGATAGTTGGCATAAGAGGACTAAAGGCAGTGAGGCAACATGGTGAAGACAGCGCTGATTAATTTGCATTTGGCACCTTGTAGAAGCAAGTTAGAGAATGACTTTGGAGATAGCACTTTTCTCAGAGTATTTTATTAGCAAATGATTGTAAAAAAATAAACCTACACAATACATTAAAAACTTTTTATCGTTTTTTTTTTCTTCACAACATGTCTTGCAGAACCTCATAATTCTAAGCTCAGAAATTGTGGTTGTTTGTCTTGCTGTGGTAGACGTCAGGCTTATTTTGGTCACCATATCAATAAGCCCAGTGTAACAGTGTAATCTCGTCATGGGTAAGTGTGCCACTGTTGGCACAACTGCACGCAAAGGGCGAGTGTGCATGTGCCCCATTTGGCCCTGTGTGTGTGAGAATGTCAAGTAGCTTAACCCAAGGCCCATTCATCTTTGCCTCCTCCTCTGTTCATCTCGACACATGCCGGTGTCGAGCTAAACAGCTCCGCATGTAAAGCCTGCCCCTCATGGATAAGCCTCATTCAGTCCAACATATGGTGCTTGACCACAACGGGAGGAGAACAAAGCAGGAAGTGTGGCGGGAGAGAGTCAAAGAGTAGAGAGCATTCTTAAAGCAGTTAGGAGGCGCACTAATCCTTCCTCCCCTACCAGGTGCTGAGAGAGGAGATAACCTGGGAGACAATGGCAACAGCAAGGCTCCTCCATATGGACCCAAGTGTGTGTGTGTGTGTGTGTGCGTGCGTGTGTGCATGTGTGTTAAGGCTCCTAAGAAGTGGAGAGGCGGCAGGCTGAGTGACTGGCTGGGTGGGTGGAGGGGGAGAGGGGCTGGCAGCGAGAGGGATAACAAGAATGAGTGAGAGGGAGGGAGAGGCCTTTGTCTTTGTTTTGCAAGCCTAAACAGGGATTAGTGGCTTGCTGATGTTTTCTGTCACCAGCCACAGCGTGACGGCTGTTTAGAGAGGCCACGGCTCAATGAAAGTGACCGCACTGAGAGTGACCTGCCCTGGCTTAAAGCCCCGCTGACTGATCTGTGTCTAAAGCTACTGGAATGACACCAACGGCTGCGGGAAACACTTGCACTTGTGCACATGTTAGGACTCCAAATTTGTATGATTATATCAAAACAGCCTACATTAAATTACAGTTCCTTTTTGCTAAATAAAAAATAGCCATTGACAACTAAGACTTTGTGGACTTGAAAAGGAAAAAACAAAAACAGTTCAGTCTCCAGACAGTTGTGCACCAGCAGAAAAGTTGAAAAAACATCTCCACCTGTCCTTAAATGTCCGCCTGCCTGCAGCTTGAAAGTTAGAAGCTGTTCCTACAAATATGTCAAAAAAGGTGCACCAAAGCTGCAGTATCAATAGAGTTTATGTTTCCGTACACAAAAATGAGACAATAACAGTGCTGACAGAGCTAACGAGGATAACCAGGAGGGATCAGAGGGTGGGCACGGTGCTTCAGATGCTGTAACTTCTGTATGAGCGCAATGCAAAGTAGCAGCGATGAACTGGCCAGTGAGGTGTACACATGCACCAACATGTGCAGGCAGACCAGCCTACCACAACTAACCACTGATACCCCTTTTCCACCATATTAACTCTAGTCCTTGAACTGGTTCCATTCAGGATACTTGGAACTTTGGTGCTGTCAAACAAAACAGCCCAACAGATTTGACAGAAACCATGGCAATCAAAGATGTGTCATCAACAGAGGGTGTTAAACAATGCTCAACGCAAGTAAACAGCAGATCACTCTGATTACCTGCAAACTGTTGATCTGTTATTACAGATTTTTGTTTTTACCCAACATGCAAGCATTGAACTAACTTTTACTGAGACCACTGCGCGACTGTTTCTCACTCAAGTATTGTCTTTCCAACCTGTTATATATGACACACCCACTGATGTCTTCACAGTTTGCACTTAAGGTCAAGAAGAACCTGCTATTTTTTTGTTTCATGTGAGAACCGATTATTTTGGGTTCTGAACCTATTTATTTTAAGCCTTAAATGCTCCCAATGCGAATCAGAACGGAGCCAGTTCCATGTTGGTGGATAAGGAGTACAAGAAAGTTATTCTAACTTATTATAACACACAAAGATAGCGTAACTTAATTATTTGCTCATGACGCCTTTAGTCGACTATTAATATCCTAATGTTGTATACAAACCTTTGAAGGCAAGGTGGCCCCGCCCACTCAGTCATAGTTAACAGAACCGTGCTGATAGATCATGCACTTTAAATGAGAAGTTACTTTCCAAAAAATGTTTGCTAATATAACTGATCAATTTATAGTGGAAGTAAGTCCAGTTAAACTAAACAATGTAACAATGTAGCTCCTGTCAGGGACGACCTTCCATTATATCAGAGATTTATGGAACTGTATTTATTACAAAGCCTTCAAGGAAGAAGACATCAAATCTACAAAATGACTTACCATGTGATTATTTAGTGAAATAAAATTAGAATTTGCACAGCTGTACATTGCAGCTCGCCTTTAAACAAAAAGCGACAGCCCAACAAAAGTGAAGGATTGACCTGCTGGGTCACACCAATCCCCTTTTAAATCCCCAACAACAAAACAGGCTGGTGTGATTTAGGCTTTGTAGGACCCAGTCACATTTGATTCATTATAAAACCCTGATAAAAGTGCAATATGGCAAGTTTCCCCAGTTACCTCACCGCCCACACACAGGCATTCATATATCTGGCGGCCCCTATTGTGAATTCTCTGTTTCATGCCTCTACTGTCTGAAAAAACTTTGTCTGCAGAACTCAGCACTCTACCTTTTACAAAAGTGAAAGTCTACCAGGCAGAGACCAAAGAGAACGAGGCCTCTTTGTTTCTCTTTGCTTTTCATATTCATACCTGATTTGCCATCAGCAGTGTCAAATTACAGGGAGATCTTTTTTTTTTCACGTTAACCTAGATTTTTATGTAATGCCTCCTTTTTTCCCACTCATTTTTTTGCCTCACTTGCAAACATGTTATGAGTTAGGTGACTAAGTTTTTACAAAGGAAAAGTTTTCACCTTTGATTCACTTTTTTTTATTGATTCTAAATTTCTGCAAGTGTGTGTGTGTGTGTGTGTGTGTGTGTGTGTGTGTGTGTGTGTGCATGCTTGTATGTATTTAGATGTGTTCTTGAAAATCAACATGAGCTTATGATTTGGAAAATGCAAGTGGGAGTCCAGACGAAGGGGCTGATAAAGTGAGAGGGGAAAAAAAGGTACAGTAAACTGAGATGGCTAGATGGTGGCCGTTTTTTTATGCTCCAAAAAGAGTGTTTTTTTATCATATGCGTTCCTCCCCCCTGAGAGGGAGGGAGCGCGATGATATGGCGATAAAATGCCACACTAAGCGAGATAGGACATGACACAAACTTGGCCGCTGCTCGACAGCCTTTCCACTTTTCACCCTCACACTGGATCAATGTTTTCTTTTTTTAGCATGGAACAAAAATATGTTACATTATCCACCGACACATTTTACAACAGCAGAGCTTGAATCAAGTCCTGGCGATAAGATCAGGAATGTAAGAGTTCCTGATAGTGTCCTTGGATGACATACAACCCCTATTCTTTTCCATATTTTTACAAATGTTGTTCTGGCATTGTCTGCTAATGGGATAGGTTATCTACCGTCAGACGCATTGTGTCAAATGAAGAGCGGGCCCATTGTTGTGTAAGTGATTGCTACACAAAAGATACCTTTCTCTCCTCTGCTTTGGAAGTTTGTGTATATTTATTTAAATCCACAAAAGCAACCTCTGTGCTCGACACTATGAAACATCTGACTATGCTTGACATGAGAAGCATCCGATATGATCAAAGCGTTAGATTTTTTTAATCAAGACTGGCTTTGTTTGGCCAGCACAAACATGAGACATGAGGGGAAGGTCGTCAAATGCCAAAGTCTGGAGGTTTTGGTGGTTATAGATATCCCCGGGCCTTGCCTCAGCACACGATGGAGATAATGTTACAATGACAACCTTGTCTGACCACTGTGGGAAGAGCACTTTGCTCCAGATGGCTTGAGGTGTGTACCAGTCAGTTTTTACAAAGAGAAACCACAAATTGAAAAGCATCACAGAGAAAACTGGCTTACAAAATGTTACTGCCTTTGGAGAACTGTGGCTTGTTGAGAAATGTCTCATAATGAGGCATGTGTTTACATGCAGAAAAGAAAAAGAAAAACACTGCTACAAACTGATGAAAGGAGAGACAAAACCCTTAGCAACTGTCTTCTTCTGGTATAGCTTGCTGGAAAAAAGAATAGGCTTGTATTCTTATTGTCTCAAATGAATCCAGTGTAATTTCTCCGCGCACTGGATTCTCATTTATTCATTCAGTGATTATTACTTCCCCGCTGTATGTTGCTGCGCTGACAGTTTGAATGTTTTTGCTTTCATTACAGAGAGTAATTGGCATATTGACTTTTCACTTCATGGAGGGTGGTGGTATTTCTTCCAGTCTGATTGCACTTTTCCATTTGAGACTCTTGGTGCTTTTATGCCTGCGTGCTGGCAGCAGTTGTGCTTTGAGGCATATGTTTTCGGGGTGTCCATTGTCCATCTATATGAAGGCCCGTCCCATTCTCATGAATGTGATATCTTAAGAAAGCCTTTAGGGGAATTCTTGTTTGGCAAAAACTTCTATTTGGACACACTTATAAACTACTAACATTTTTATGGTCGGAGGTCATGATGAAGGTCACTGGGACTTTGTGTCCGTCTCATTCTTCGACCATGAGGGAATTTTGTCATGTTTGGCACAAACGTCCACTCATATTCAAGGATGAAATTATTTGAATTTGGGAGTCAAAGGTCAAGCTCACTGAGACTTTGTGAAACATATTTTGTGGCCATAACTCAAGAATTCACTCTAAGTATGACAAAACTGACAATCACACAATTGTCTTATAAGATATGATGAAGTGATGATGTTATATATCCAAAAGGTCAAAGGTCAACTTCATTGTGACATCATAATGATCAGTACAAACATTTTTCTGGCCATTGTTCAAAGCCATAATTCACCAACAGAGGGGGAGACACTAGATCGGGTACTGAATTGGTGGCACTAATCTTGGTTGTCCACCTTGAAACTGTGCTGACTGTATAGATCCTCTGTGCTGGCGGGGGAAGATGTGTGTGAGCCATCCATATTTCCACAGACACAAATATAAACTATAACTGAAGTTGACTGGTTTACAGAGGCATACAACTGTGTGGCAGTAATTCTAGTTATTTTTTTCAAACTGGGTCTCCTTGTTAGTATCCCAAGCAGATGCCCTTTATAAATATTGATGTTTAACCGCTTGCATTACAACACACAGTCTCCATTCCTCGGCAGGTGTTTGGGAATATTCTTTGGCATCTAAATCCAGACTTTGGCTGGTTATGCTGCAGATAGCAAGATGTTCTCTCAGAAATCCTTTTTTTTTCTCCAATGCTCGTATAAAGAAAAAAAGTGTCTTTTCCAGCACTCGGTTCCACTAGGCTAGCACTCCTTCTCGCTTGTTTTGATCTTAGGTGACAAGTGAGGGCTTTTGCAGACGGGAGAAGAAGCAGGCAGCGTGGCACGCGGAGAAGGTGGCTTTGATAGTTGAAATTAATGAGGCTGGATATGTTTGGCTCCGCTCATTATGCCTACACATAGACCCCAAACCCTGGGGGCCCCGGCGCTCTGCTTCTCGTCTTTGTGCCGTGATCTCTCTGTCTCCTGATTTAGAGCCTCCTCCACTCTTTTCTCCTTCTCCTTTTGCTACTTTTTCTGTCTCCATTTCACTCTCTCTCCACCCACACCTCACCCCATCTCTCAAACTCTCTCTTTCCGCGGTGCGTGGAGGAGAGAGATAATATAATCAGCCGTGCGTGGTGAGAACAATAAGTGTGTTGTGTCGGGCTGACACGAAGCAGACACCTCTTCAAAGCCACCTTAACATTCCTCTTCAACCCTAACTGCATGCGGCTGGAGGAAGGCAGAGGGGTGGAGCAGCTCAAAATGTTTCCTCTCTCTGTCAAATGAAGCTAGCAGGGCCTGGAGATGTGCATTTTGTTCAGCTCTGCAGTCGTGGGTGTGCACGCCTCAGTGTTTTCCCATGCATGAATTAGTATTCATAATTGAAAGTAAGAAGTATTTTTTTGTTCAAGACTTGACGCCTCCCAGAATGAGACTTAACAAAAGCACCACATCTCACAGTCTTCTCTTGTGTGTTTGTGTGTGTCTGATTGTGTGCGTGTGTTAAGGGGTTGATGGGCTCGAGGTTGGTCCTGAGATAAGGGGAACATCTGTTAGTCTGTCTTTATCTCTGGCAGAGCTCCTGGCACACCGTAGTAAGAAGCCCCATCTAATCAGAGCAGACACAGAGTCGGGGGGGATGTTAGCATGGCTGCCAGCTCTGTGGCCCGTCCTGCCTCAGCCCTGGCACCAGCGCGCGCACACACACACACACACACACACACAAGAAACATTGACACAGACTCATGCACAAAGGGACAGATTTTTTGCAGTCGCCATTTTTACACTTTGTCCCATTTCGGCAACATTCTGTCATTTTCCATAGCTTGGTTTTGGTTGTCTTTCTATCGCTTTTTACTAATGCAAGGAAACTGTACTTAGCATGCATGTTCTTCTCTATCAGAATACAGCGACTGACACTGATGGACTTTTATATTCACACCTGCAGTTGCCCACTACTGTATAGTCCAAGAATGGCACACTGCTTTGCTTAAGGATAGCTTGAAGGTGGTTTTTGAGGGAAGGCCTGGTCCTATTTTATCCATCTCCATAACTAAATTTCAACAGCCAATCAGTCTCTAAGGAGTAGTTTTTACTCTCCAGGTAGACAAACTCATGCTGCAGCAGCTGCCTTTTAGAAAACAACCTAGTTTTCTTGTAAGTGTGTCATTTTATGCCCTGTTGCTTTAGTATTTTCCCATCACCTTTTAGCAGTCCTGATAATGTCAACTGTAGCCAAGTTTCAGCAGTCAAACACAATGTCTGTTGCGCTCTTCGACACGGATTGACTTCGAGGTGGTCTCACTGTGTATCAAGATCGATTTAGGTCTTCTTCCATGTTTTTCCCATCTAGACCATTTGCTTTGCTCTGGTTATGTGTGTGTGCGTGTGTGTGTGTCTGTGTGTGTGTGTGTGCCCGTGTGTGTGTGTCAGGGTAACCAGCAGTGACACCAGCCTGCAGTGCAGTGTGGATCTGGTCCTTAGGAGGTCTAATGAATCTAGGTGGGCCTTGTCACTGCGTCTCCACGCATAGCCCTGCCGATCATGAGAGCCGACAGGTTTATGCAGCTGTGGCGACTCCCTGGGGGAAAGGGATGCTGCAGGAGCAGGCGTCCAGGGGGCACACACATACACACTTTTACTATTTGCAGGCAGACTGATGCACATGCACGCAAAGTTCTGATCAAGGGGACATTCATGACTGCCTAGAAAGTAAAGCAACAAAGCTTTTGATATGCAGAGCAGCCAGAAGGTGGGTGGTAGTTTCTAAATAGATGCAAAAAGTATTCCAGGGCACACAAAAGGCTGAGTTATTTTGTCAGCATGCATGCATATTCTCGTGTATCATGTGTGCCATCTCATGTAGGTTCATATCAAAAAAAGAGATTTAGCCAATTACAAATAATACAGTTTCTATTTGTTGTTGGCATTGTTGTTTTTGACCGGGCTTCTTTGAAGACAATCACCGGCAGCGACACACACTCAGCAGAGAATACAGCTGTTTTGTATTCTTCAACATTCAGGCATTCATTTTCATTTTAATAACTGTGAGGAAAAATATTGGCACCAGGAGATACCATCTTTCATTTACTATAACTGTGAGTCAAAGATTATTATTTTCCCTCTCATCTCTGTAATGAAAATTTATTCCAACTAGAGGGGCTTGTATTTATGGGAATTAATTCACATGTGAATGGGTGGCGGTGATAGAAACACAAGCCGACATTTGAATTACATATCCTGCATAGTTGAGCGAGGGGTAATAGGGAATCAAATGTCTGACTTTTCATCGGGAAGTGCAAACTGTGTTTGGGTGCTTTTGTTTTTTCTTTTTCCTCTTCTTTTGAATTGTTTTAAATTATTGTTTATTTTGTGTCCATCATCAACCTGACCACAACTAGACTGAATTGTTATCTTATACTTGGATTTAATTATGTCTGGAAAACATTTGATCCAAGAAAATGACAAAAAACAGTTTAACTGTCAGAATGGTTCCCACCTGTTGCCCACTTCTTTCCTGTCAGGCTAACACATGGACATTCCCAATTACAGGCTGCTGAATCACTCTCCCCCTCTTCAGAAGTCAAAAGTCACGCACCAAACCCCACATAATGACTTAACTAATGCAATTTTCTTTTTTTAATCCTTACCATGTCAACTCTCACAGAGGGAGACCTTTGACTTGTCAGCCCCCCCCCTCCAAGGCTCTGCTGCCTTTGTTATGCTGAGTCTTAACATGTGTCACTTTCACTGCAGCGCTGTTTCCCCGGCCTGTTAAGATAAATGCCAATTTGAAGCCCTGCTTGTCAGAAGAAATTATAGCATCACATCTCATGTTGGAGAAAAGCCAGAAGTCTTCTTGTTTACACACATGTCGTTTAAAGCTGGACTTTAAAAGACAGCCCTTCTTTCTCCTGAGTAAACACTCTGGGATTTAAGAGATTGAGGTGAACTGAAAGTCTTCGTGTGACTCGGGGGAGAGAAAGTTTAGAGTGTAGGAAAAGGTTATGGCAGCCTTGTCAAAACTAAACACGCTTGTGCACAGTTCTGGTTTGTATCCTTGTCACTGTGTCTGCCTTTTCAAACAGTGTTACTGTATATCCAAAAGACATTGCATATGTGTTATGGAGTGCATGGGCCTCAAACTTCTTTGTGTGCATCAAAATCCAAACAGGAGCACCCGCAGACAGAATCACGTCTCTACTTGCAATGTGTAAAAATCTAATCAGGAGGGAGCTTTTTGACTCTAAGCCAACTACTAACAAACAGCAAGGCAATAATACACAAAATATGTCCAAACTTTTAAAACTAGTCTTCATGTGTCTCATACGGCTATAGGTTACATCATAGCTTGCTTAGCTCAGTTTTAACAAGACCATAGTAGGAAGGCTGAGGTTTTTAAATTCCACTTATACTTATGCAGGTAAAAACATAAAAACACGGCAGTAATGTCTATTTCATATTGTCAACGGTAGTGCATCACAGCTTCTCTCTTTCCATTTTTACCTTTCACAGTAAAAGCCCAACTTAAATCAACTGAGAGCAGTTTGCTAAGAAGCAGCTCAACAAAATGTACCCCTTTCCCACCAAAATTAGCGTGTGCACGGGGGTTAACACGCTAGAAATAGGCTGTAGACTCCTTTTCCTTCACCAAGAGAGCAGAGATTTCTGCAGAGTTAATTGACCTGGATGTGAATTCCAATTGTATGCATTGCAATTGTATTAAAAAGCCAAATGTCAGCAGGTGTTCGCAGCTTTTTTGTACAGTGGAAGTGAAACTATGGATTACATTAGCAAGAAAACAGCCACATCAAAACCATATATCTGTGCTATTTGGAATGGTTTTTTTGGCATTTGTGTCATCATCAGTTGCACATACAGTAAGTTTTGCTGAATAACCAGCGATGGATGTTACTTATCACTATAGAGTAAATGTTGCAAGACCAGCATCAAACCTCATCTCTGCTCTCTAAGAGATGTCTCCAGTAGTGGAAAGCCACACCAATGCTTTCTCGTTTTGCATCTTTTAACACTTCTTTTTTTTGCCACTGAACGTGGTTTTGTGTCAGTAGCGGGTGGTTAGGATGGTGATAAAGTTTGCTTGCCAGTCTGTCTTTGAGTTTACTGTGGCACTAAGCAGGGGCTGCACCTTCAACGTGATTGACAAGCCCTTGGGGCAGCTCCACTTCTTCGTCCTCTCATGTCGTAATGAGGGCAGACTGGATGCTACAGTGACTCACTATTGCTTCTTGCAGTACAAGTGGTATTATATACGACAGGACAGGCTAGCTGGTTTGTTTTAGTAAATATCTCATCAACATTGGCATCTTTTACATGACAAAACTGTTACATCCTGTTGATGTTAGTTCATTTTTTAACATTTTAGACTAAAATCTGTCCATATCTTGCACATTGCACCTTTTACTGGACCTGTGTTTGAACCTACTTGGTGCTGTGGCCCACAGCCCGGCACATGCATGCATTTCTTTCCACAACAAAAATTACATCTTTCATTGGACTGACTTTGAAGAGGCTTTTCAGCCGTTGACACATCTAAGTTCAGACGCACCCTCTCCCTCAGCTTTACCATGCAGGTCTATTGGAAACACAATAATGCAGCAACAAGGGCCAAACCCCAGCACTTTGAAACCTTCCAAGCTCATACCTCTGGAGGTAGGCAGGCATGGAGGAGATAAGGCTAAGCCTTTACCTCTCTTTTTCCCTTTCCTCTCTTTCTCTCCTGTGCTCCCTTACCTTTTCCTCTGCGGCGGGCAGAGGCAGGGAGGAGGGGGGTGAGATATCCACAGATGTCCTATTGTGAGCCTTTGATGTGCCTCCTCACAAAGTTACAGTGAGAGAGATCCATCCGTCACTTGTATGACTCTGACAACCTTGAAGCAAACATCACGTGTCTAATAGAATCGAAGTGGATGGTTTAGTCATTGAGTCATGCAGCGCAACTAAACCTGCTCTGAATGGTTTGATTTGGAGTTTCAAACTCACTCACAGACATGTTTTAATAAAAATTACATATATAAGATTCATCAGGTGCCATTAGAGAGAAATATCTTGGAAACGAGAGAACAGCATGTTTGTTTAAGACGGCGTTCTTTAGCACAAGCTGTTCCATGTTGTTTCTATGGGAACCCAGGGCTTGTCGGCGGATCAAGGTATTTTTGTCTGCTGTGTGAAGTACTTGGCCTCTGGTAGCTATCATCAGTGGCACAGGTGGTAGATTGTAGCCATCAGCTACTCCTACTCTCAGCAGATTTATTGTTGCTTGTTGAGTTGGCTCCTTACATCTGTTTGTTTCCTCGCTAGGACTGAAATAAGTCACTGAGCGCTTTGCGTAAATGTCTCTTTCCTCGCATTATTTATGTCCTTACCTTTTAGCAGCTTTGTCCACACATGCAGCAGCTAAAGTCACATGCCATACTTGTTTTTCCCCCGTTTTTACAGTTGGCCATTGTGATACCACCTGTGTTTTCTGTCTGCAGCTGAGCCCAAGTGGGGGCGGGGGGGTTGCACCCCTAATATGCCAGCTCCTAGCAGGGTGCTAAGCACAGTAGGGGGGTAACCACCCATCACACTGCAATTCCCAAAACAGCTCCCTTCCTTCCCACAAGCAGTCCATGTAGCTGCTGGCGAGGGGTGAAGCAGAGGGAGGGATGGCCTTTGCACAGCTGGAGCTTCTCTCTACCTGGAGTACACAGGCAGCAGAAATCTCTTCACAGAAGAGCTGCATCATCTTTCACATTTCACTTGCAGAGTCACGTTGCTATTAGCATTCTCTTCAATACTGAATCAGCCTGTTTACCAAAACAGAAGAAGACAGTGGCAAAATATGAAATCTGCATCACTCTTCTCCAGGGCATCTCGTTGATACAGCACGTCCTGCTTTTGCTCAGTTATTCATAGGAGTAGCTCTCAGTAGCTGCGAGGCCCCTTGACAACAGCTCCGTCTGAGCCAACACATTCTCATCTCATCTCCTTAAACACTGCCACTTTGTCAGTGGACCTACACGTCTATATATGATGTGTGACGTACCCTCCTGCATCTGTTTTGGATTTTCTATGACAGTGAGTCAATGTATGCTTCTTTTGTGCATTGTGTCTTTTCATAATACACTTCTGTTTTTCACAGGAAATGTATAGTTTATAGTCTGTATAGTCTTTTTTCAAATAAACTTACAACGGCATGTTTGGCTTAAAATTTCATTACGTTCTCAGTCTGAAGTCTTCAAATGCCACTACTTTTGCAGTGCTTTCGGTGAAAGATCCTGACAATAAAAGCCACCTTTCGCGTCTACATGATACTCTGCTGAACAGCGTCAGATGAGAACGTGGCTCAACAGAACTGTTCAGGTTGTTATTATACGCTGGCAGATAGCTGGACTGCACAGGTTGCAACATCATGATACACGAGGGGCAGCGTCAGTTGAGAACACGGCCAGAGGGAATCTGTTACGTTTCCATAGGGCTGGCAGGAGTGGCAGTGGATGGGTCAAACAAACCTTGGACTTTAATGCAGATGTCCAGTCTTCGCTCCGGTCTGAATATTACTAACCACCTGTGGCAGCATGTGCTTTTGTTGACGTCCTGGCGTTGGTCGCCATATGCTTGTGTTGTCTAAACATAATCATGTGTCGACCAAGCGTCACCCCCCCCGTGTGCATTTGTTGACATCACAGTAGCAGCATCTCACACTGTCAACAGCAGATGCCGAAGATACCTAGAGCATATTAATGTTTGTTGTCTGCAAAGCGGCAATATGTGATGACAAGATAAGGATAAGACTGTGTTAAAAATTCACTCCAAAAGCAAACAGCGAGCTCCCCAGGTGAAGGTCCAGAGCTTTTTACGTATCCACCACCCCTCCTGTCCTCCCTATGCAAACTTTCTCTCTTTTTATTTTACGGTAGTTGCTGGCAGCATTACAAACTACCTACGCCTGGTGCAGGGGTAGTTTAGTATTCTATAGTGCACACCATACAATACACAAGTTAAAAACATTTTTTTTTTTTTTGACAAGAGTCAAAAAAATAGATTTATTTTTATGTCAGAGGGCTTGATAATTTACCAGACAGGGGCAATTATTAATTTGTCTTTGTTTATGTGCATAGCCAGAAGCACACTATGCGGCTTTAGCTGGCTGTGACATGGCGTGACACAATAACAAGTTGTGTTGTCATACACTCTAACAAATGCAGATACACTCACAAACTGTTACATTTACAAACACCACCACATCCCAAAGCCCGGTACAGACATTTATAATGTATTGGATTGCCACAGTTACATCCTAAACATATGCATTTTATCACATATCCCCTGGCCTATCTGGAACTATATAATACAGCATGTCTACACTCTATATTTGATATGATAATGTCAGGCAGGTGCACCATGCTTGTTGTCATGACCTCTACTATTTGAGGAGGAAATAAACAAAAGAACCTTGGCTATGCTTCATGCACAGAATCTCTGTACACACAATTTGCACTTCAATGGTTATACGCCGCTGTACAATTTTCACCGACACAATGTGCACTTCAGCAACCGTGCACCGATACAATTTTTATCCAACCAATTTCCATTTACTCGGCACAGACACGCAAGAAACACTGTCATACATTGGTGGCAAAGCATTACATCCACACACATACATGCTTCTGGACACATCAGGCAGTAGGTGCACGCTCTTTCACAGTCCAGAGTGGCTTCATAGCCTGTGATTTAACGGTCATTTTGTTGGCTGCAATAGCATCCTTTTCCCATCCCCTGGTGCCCAGTGGTGAAATAACAGGCTCTGGGCTCATCCACAAAACCCACAGGACCACACTTGAATCATTGCTACAATTTGAGCTATCAAATCATAATGGGAGGATGAGATTGCCTTTCTTTGCTCGGTGCATGTGCATGTGTGTGTGGGTGAATGTGTACATGGCGGGTAGCTAAGCAGGTTTATATTCTCAGGGCCCGTAGGCATGGGTTAATGTGTTTAGATAGCTCACATTTGTTCCTCTATCTTCCAACTGAAGAGAAGGTAGTTTTTCTTTGTTGTTTTGCTGATTTTCACCTCAGAGCTCCCCTTCTTAATTAGTAGAAACTGGGAACAGGGTTTTTATAGCTGTTTCCTTGTCTGCGGATCTGCTCTCCCTCAGTTTTTGCCTGGAATAAAGTTACCTTGTGCTCAAAGCATTACATAACAGTACACTGTAGTATTGTAGTACTGTACAGTATTCTGTATCTATTTACTTCTATTTTACCTTGGTATTCTTGCCTGTGTGTGTCATTGTGCAACACAATGTCTGCAGCTCCTTTTACACAGCCTGTTAAAGGCACCCTGTCACCCTGTTATTCCGCCTTATAAAAGGTGTAATTGCAGAATGGGGGGACAGAGTTGTCTCATCAGTAGTGGAGGTAGTAACAGTGCCAAATCTATGTCTGTGTAAAAGGGACAGCCTGTAGAACAGGATGGGTGTCATGGTTTGATTATGTGTTATTTGTGCAACCTACTGCCAGAAAATTTAAAAAGTAGCTGATTGCAGGTATCAGCTAAATGAGAGAGGAAGAACAGCAGCCAAAAATGTCTACAAACTGGAGACAATGAGGTCCAAGAGCTCCTTGACCTCCAAGCAGATGTTGAGATCAGCTATGTTGGTAAAACCATCCTAATAACGTGACCTCAAATTCTATTTTGCTCTCTGCATCTGTCTGGACTCTCTGCCACCTAAACACTTACAGTGGGCAAGAGTACTCGCTTTGACAGACAGACTTTTTAAGCCAATCCTGACGTTAGCGCTAGCCTCTGCTACACAAGTACATTGTCATTTAGACAGTAACTGCCCAAAAAATTTTATTTACTCATATTTACCAATTTTACATAATGTGTTCCTTGTCAACAACGATCCCCATTAGGTTTTTGCGATACTCTAGTGTTGCCAGCATACTTTGGACATACAACACGTACGCTGCCAGCTGATATTCCCCAGTACAGAGGCAGCTGGTTGCTAACTGAAAAATGCCAAAGCATTGTGAACACCAATCTCCATGTTCATAATTGCCAGCTTAGAAGCCTCTCATATCTGGCACAATTAGCACAATTAGTGACGAAACAACAATGAATATGGATTGTACCACGGAACATTTTCTTTCTTCTTTGCCAAATCCAGTCAGAGAAGCGGCGAAAACATCTTTTCCTCCGAGACTCTATTACTGAATTTACTTGTGTTTACTCTACTAATGTTAGAGTTAGCACTTGTTGCTGTGGGAGTCACCATTATGGTTTTGAAAGCAGCATCCTGCATGCTACGTCATCAGTTATAATGCAGACCCTATTGGACCCAATAGATTTTAAATTCTGGAAAGTATTCTGGGTGGCAGAGAGTCAAGACTTAGAAAGTGCTGCTGAGGTGTAAATTAATGAGGCCTAGCTGTTGTGTTACATGTCAAGCTCATCACGCCTCTCTTTCTTCCATGTCATGCTGGCATGCTATCCAAAATCACACCCTGGAGCTGTTTGGCTCTGTGTAAAAATGCAAGAGTGGCGTGAAGAATGGACTTAGTAGAGCTCCTATAGGGTGATATCTGTTAGAAAGAGCTTTTGTTTGGTCTACATGACACAATGAATAATCTCCATAATCAAAACACCAAATGTATTCCTGATGACATCACCCACTGCAGACCACCATGAATGACCTTTGTGTCTGACTGCCATGGCTGCGTGTGTCCCATTTTTTTGTGTGTAATTTCTACCTTGACATTGCAACCATAATGTCAAATTGACATCACCTCATTCTTAAGTGCGTGCATAGCGAGTATTACACCCCCCGCTGTTGTTATAGCATCAGTTTGTTACGTCATTCGTCTTTGATGTGTGGAAATCACACTACAAGTGAGAAGATATCAGTGGCACAGAAAAGGACAGACAAAAGAGGGAAAAAAAGCCAAAAGCAATGGATGATTGCTCCCGGTCCACAGACACTGTTATTACATAGCTGCCTGTGCCACCACAAGAGCAGTGAGGTCAATTTTTCCTCTGTGAATGGAATGTAATTTACCGTCAGCTTTGTAAAGGCAAGCCACGGTCATGGCGGAGAGCGCTCTCTCTTCTGCTCAGGCTAATGATCGCTTTTGACAGAGGAACGGCCGCCGTGCTTTTCACCACAATCCTTATTCCACTCGCATTGATCCCCCTGCCTATTTTCACACAGTAATGGATGGCATTGTCCCTCCCACACCACTGTTAGTACAAATAATTACGAATCAATATGCACTCAAGGCCCCACATCAGAATATAATTTTAACACATGATTTATTTCCACCAATGCTGCGCAGTCCCTCCCATGTGCAGGGAGTCAATGGCGGGGTGTTCTGTGACCAACTCCTGTACCGCCCTGCGCGATCAATCAAAGCAATCAGCTAAAGACTCTCAATTGGGGCTACTGAGTGAAAGAAACTGCACTCTTAGTGTAGCTCTAATGGCACCTGTGTAGGTGTCTCCTCACCCAGGGTGACATCCCCTGACAGTAAATACACACAACAACGGACCCATTTATGGTCATCAGCATGAAATGACAGGTCTTTGTAGATGTGTTTTGCCGCAGTGAATACACATAAATCGGTGGGGTTTTTTCCATTATTGATAAGGAGCCTGAAATATATTCATGATTTATATCAATGCCTTGCAGCTTATTGCAGTTTTACTCAAACTTCTTCCAAACATCCATCTTGAAAAGATTTTACACTTTAATATTGGCCCTGCAAACTTTTGAACAGCTGCAATAAGGTCTAAAATTGCCCAGTTAAGCAATCAAACAGAGATTCTAAACATGACTTGGCAAGGAGTTCATATCAAAATCATCTGTTTGCGGGAACTCTGCACTTAGAGGCCAGCACACTAATCTCTTTGCTCTCTGGCCCTGTCAGGATCACTGAAATGTCATGCAGTGTTCCTCACTCAGACGACGTGTGCATGTGTGTGTGTGCTGGGGCTTGTCATTTGACATTTTGGCACACAGAAAAGCCGGATCACTTTGAATAAGACCCGGAGCATTCCACCTGCCCAAAAGCTTCGAATTCAGCTCATCTGTCCTGGGCCGCTGCCATCGCTGTCACACAGAGGTGTGAAAGGTCACTCAAACTGCCCCTCTTCCTTAGACAGTCAATAAAGAGGTCAAAAATGTTGGGTATGACAACAAAACAACATTCATTAGATTTGACCACACCCCTCTGGCACCCATGCCTAAGTTTACTTTCATGAAAAACAGTTTTGTCTTTCAGACATTAAGATTTTTTTAGGCAGAAACAGAGGTCGTAGTAGACACAGCATCCATAAAAACCCTGGACACCAGCACTTTTCAGTGACTTCCAGGCATTGTTAAAGGATCAGCTGCTCATCAGAAAATCAGAAAAATATGAAAAATGTTTCCATGTCAGTCCATCAGATCCTTGCAATGCTTCATAAAGAATGTGTGGAGTCAGATGTCTGCTGCAGAACAATCTGCAGAACTCAAAGGATCCATTCCACCCCTACGGAGGCCTTAGGTCTTTACCCGCAGTGGATTAAATACATTTATTCATCTAGTGTGTATGTATATATATATACATATATATATATATATATATATATCAAGTCTATCTATTTTTTTCATACCACTTTATGCTTTTACTCCATTACATTTCAAGGGGAAATATTGTATTATTTACTCTCTTTACTTACTTTTTAAAAAAAAACCTTTTATACATTTACATTTATCTGAAAGGTTTAGTTACTAGTTACTATACATATTAAGATTTTTGCATTAAAAATATTATGTCTTGTTGAGCCAACAATTACTTCAAGTACAGCTGAAACAATAAGCTAATTGATAGCTAATTTTCTAAATTCTTTTGAAAAATTTTGAGTTTTTTTTTCTGGTTTGGGAACTTTAAGTACACTTACCTGATTTTTTATTATTAAAAAAGTAGTGATATAGGATAGGATAGGATAGTGATAGGAGTATAAAGTGTCATGAAAAGAACAGACTGGTAAAGTTCTAGTAACTCAAATCCATATTTAAGTGCAGTACTTAAGTAAATGTACTTAGTTGCATTTCACCACTGCTTAAGTAAATCAAATTTATTTATTCCTCAACCACTGCTCATTACTCTGCTGCTATTGTGTAGTCTGATTCTGATACAATTCCTGATCCAAACACTCAGTTTCAGCCTCTTAGCTGTTCAGCACTTACTGTTAGAGGCTTTATAGTGAGACCAAAAAGTGCTGTTGGCAAGTGAGGATGTTTGAGCACTGACTGGCTTCAGTCTCTCCGGGGTACAATCCTGCAGACACAATCAGGAAGATGTGATGACAACAAAAGAGCTATATGAACTACACACATATCCCCTAAAGGCAGAGGCACACACTCACACACACACGCTGGACATACACTCAGAGCAGAGAGTCTTTATGTACTGTAGACAGACTGAGGCACTGTCTGCTGGGGTTAGCGAGGGGCTGCTGGGGTCTCTGTCAAAGATACAAAGAGTGTGTGTGTGTTTCAGTGTGTGAGCAGACAGAAAGTGGGGCAGCCAGCTGACAGGGAGTCAACTCAGGTTCTGGATGTTCTTCCTGTGTCAGACACACACCCACAAACCCTCTCACACACAGACAAAAACAAAAAAAAAAATCATACTTACACATTTCCTCTTGTGAGACGGCGTGTGATGCCGCTCGTTTCAGCAGGATTACACTCTTTGATTCTTAGCAGATGAAACAAAAACAAATATGGCAGCAGCAGCACCCGACAGATGGAGGTCAGACGCTCTGAGAAGTCATTTTGTGCAGTGGATTTTAGAATGCTCACACACACACACACATTGCTGAGCCTTAGCCAGTGTGAGTGCAGCATCTCGTCGGCGGAGGGAGATGAGTGGTTTTTGGGATTCTCTTTGATGGCTCCGTCCCCCTCCTGAGGCACCAAGTCATCTCCTTTCTTTGTCTCACATTTCTCCCTTCCCACACACACTTACATGATCTCTCCATCCATACTGGATATCCTGATGAGACAGTGTGGCGATCAGAAACACGGGCGCCATTTTCATCTTTTGTGGAGGATGTAATGGCAAAGAGAAGGTCAGCGTACCCATCGTCTCCCGCGGCAATGCTAGTCTGTCTTTCATTGGCACCAACACACACACACAGAGGGAAAAGATCACAGTCTTGGCAAAGCAAGAGAGACTAAAGAAAGCCCCAGTGTACAGGCTCTCTGTGTGGGAGTACACGAGGAGCTACAGGCCCAGACTCTTAAGACTCTTTAATGTTTAATGTGAAAAGTGATTGACAAAGTGGCTTGCATTGTAGTTTTTTGTACAGTGTGTATGCAGTTTTTCCTCTTCTTATCATTCAAGGTGACATTAGATAACTGTTATCACAAATCCTCTCCACCTTGCCACCTCTTCATTACTGAGTGACCTCTCACAGAGGTGCCCCTAATTAAAACTGGACTCTGTCAGCTCGCCCGGTTGGATGGAGGCCCTGCACCTGCCAACATGAGACAATACAATCCAGCACTTTTTGTTCTGAAGCCGTTACCTGAACAGCGTTGTGCTAATGAACACCGCCGAGCAGCGGGTGGGTCAGTACACTTATCTGCTTCTTTTTATTTCCACTTTTTTTTTATTATTCCCTTCATTGGAATAAGTCATGATGCACCTTTCTGGCGGTGGCTTTGTACCTTGACAAAAGGGGGCAGATTTAAATAACTCAAAGTGCCTTCGCTCAGACCTAATCCCCAACCCCACTCTAATCAACCCCCGCTGTTCCCTTCTTTGCTTCTTAACATTTTTCTATGCGATGGAGTGAAGCAAGACCAGATAGAAGCATTTAAATGTAAGTGCTGGCAGGCTAATCTCTTCAAATCCACCCTCCGTTGCTTTCATTACTCCGCTGAGGTGTGCAATGTTTTCTTTTCTTTTAGGTCACTCCTTTTGATGCTACAAGTCAGAATTTCCCCCAATGTGAAAGCATTTTATCCAGTTTTAGCACCAGAACTGCTCAAAACACCTCCGGCTGTAAAGCGCAGGATGTGCATCTACTTTGTTATGTATCAAATAGAGGACAAGCTCTGACAGGCCAAAGTCGATAAAGACGTAATGTTCATTGGTCCACGGAGCTATGCAATAATCCCGGCTCGCTTTTTTTCCTCCAATCGTGGCATTTTACCTCATTATTTATCCATCTAGTGGAAACGTTAGCGAGATCCCGAGAAGATAAGTGAGATCATTTCTCCTGGCGTGGATATGATATTTTTTTTCTCTCTCCTCCCCTTCATTCTTTTGGAGCTTGAGCCCCCGAAGCAAAACGACACAATAAACTACAGCTTTCTAAAGTGATTTGAGCGCCCAAAGCTCCCGTGACATTCAGTAAGGATAAAAATCTTCGGGGAGGAATCAGCAACATCCCCGGCAGCCTTAGCGTTTCACCACAGGGAGAGAAAGCAATAAAAGTGCAGAGATAAGATGAGCTGATGGTGCAGACAGTTTTGGCATTAATGACGCCTTCAGTGTTTTTTGTATGTTTTGTTCTCCATCTTGTGGAGCTTTTATTGTACTGGCTGGGAGTAAATGTGGCTGCTTCATATGTTTATGGTTTGCATGTAAACCGTATTTCCAATGTGTTTAAGATATTACGGGCAAATATTACAGTATCTTATCTTTTAACAGCCTCTTAAGGAGGAGTTCACCTGTATGGGTTTACATGTTGATGTAGTATTCAGCACAGATGATGGCTAGACCCTTGAGTCTCATCCCAAACACCGCTTTGCCACTGAGAGCTCTTCATCCTCCCCACTTTCTCTCGCCTCTTGTGCCTCCCCCTCCCACCTCTGCTTCGGACTCTCAGCACAGATTCCACCGGGGTAAGGGAGGAGGGGAGCTTCAGAGCAAAGACATCTTTCTCACAGGGCTTTTTCCACATTCAGTGAACACATCCATTGTGAGAGAGCTAAATCCACCAACGTTGCCCCCTCTTCCTGTCTGGGCTTTGAAGCTCTGCACTTGTCTCGTCTATCCATCCATCTTTCGGCATGTCCGGCAGCATTTATGACACAGATGCTCCAGCCGCTGGAAGGCTACAACATCTGTTGAGCATTCCTGTTCAGACCTCGGTGTCCTCAGTTCCAGCGTGCACCAGGAACTGATTAGAGGAAGGTGAGGAGGTGAAAGTAGCAGGTTTTAAATGCCGGTGCCAACTTTATGAAACCTGTGTCTCTGTGTAGTGAGGACTTCCCTTTGAACAGTTTATTTATGGAACTCGATGTGCACTCAGGATGTCTCATTCAAAAAAAGAAAACTTGCCCATTGACAACTTGCCCTTCTCCTCCTACACCTGGTCCAGCCAGATGGTGCACAACAAAAAGAAACACGTAGAGAAGATCGAAATAAACTGACATTAGTTCTGCTCAGCCCCCGTATTTATTTCAGAGGCCACTACGTCAATAGTGGAGGTGTCAATGTAGAAAAACATTAAACTCTTGGGCGTCTGACAAAAAAGTTGGCTGAACTTTTGCTGCAGTGCAGTGCTGACCAACCAAAGAGGGGTGAGCAAACATTCCCAGATGACTTTGTAACATGAACGCTGTGAACCCTTGTGATCTTTGTTACAAGAGACACAAGATAAACTGATTGCCATTGTGATATAAGAGATAACAGAGTTGTAAAATCCAGCCCCATGGTATTATTAACCACTGTGTGGTGTTTTGGCATCTGATAAGCCTTCAAACTCAGTTACACAAACTGGAAGTCCAGGATCATATCTCAAGAACCTTTAACAGCAATCTCACACCAGTGCAGCCCCTCGCTGTTTTTAATGGAAGGCTGTTTTTTGTCTCAATATCCGCTTGGTCTTGTGCACTAGCAATTATTAGTAAGTTCTTTTAAGGGATAGTTCACCCCAAAATCAGGTATACATATTTTGGTGTGTTACTGACTTGAAGATATCGGGCATAGAGATGTTTGCCTTCTCTCCAATATAATGGAACTAGATGGCACTTTGCTTATGCTGCTCAGAGTGCTAAAAAAACATATTCGAAAAACTTAACAATAGTGTGTCTTTCCAGAAATCATGACCCAGTTACTCAAGATAATCCTCAGACCTCGTCTTGAGAAGTTTCATGTAGGAACTATTTTCTGTCAGGCTGCGCACGCCAACTGTATCAATGCGCAGAAGGAAGCGTGTATCTACTGCCTGCTTACCTTGCACCACTGAGCTGGCTAATGTAACAGCTCAGACGAGGATGGCGAGATTAATGATTGCATCCTCTCATCCATGAGGAGATGCATGCTTCTCTTTGCTTAATGATACAATGTGCGGGTGTATCTTGGTAGAACGAAAATAGTTCCAACATGAAACTGTTCACAACAAGGCCTGTGGATTATCTTGAGTAACCAGGTCCTCATTTCTGGAAAGAGATGCTGGTGTTGAGCTTTAATATGTATATTTTTGGCACTATGAGCGCTACAAGCCAAGTGCCAGCTATTTCCATTATATTGAAAAGAGGGCAGAAATCTCTACGGCTGATACTCCAACACTTGGCAACTCACACCAAAACAATCTAGACTCATAAGCAACTTTACATGTAAGGGAAAAAATATGTATTTTTGATTTTGGGATGAACTGTCTTTTTAATTGTGTGTGTTTGTTAGTGAGTATTAACATATTTGCATGTGTATAATGCAGTATTAGGGAGAGCATAACATGAGGAATCTTAATTTTACAAAAGAAGGTTTTTTATCATTTTTTATTTTATGCTGCTTGTTGAACAATAGAAAATAATTTGCTTCAGTTATATTCCATCCAATATCTTCAATTAATTGCCTGCTGTCCGAGTTGTGGCTTTGTTAGTTTGTAGTTTGTTCGCAAGTTCATCAAATACAAAAGAAATACCAAAGGAACATCTTAAATTCCTAACACATTATTCACTTCTGTGCTATGAACGCTAAAAACAGGCTTTTTAACGTGTCTGAGGGCTCCATATTGTGCTACATAATGGAATAACAAAGTCAAATGTAAAAGCCCTTTAAAAAACAATTTGAGCACTTTGTTTAAAATTCAGCTTAATCATCGTTTCGAGAGTCGTTTAAGACTGAATAATGAAACAGAAGATTGAATTGAACTTTTTTTTTTACTATATGCTAATTGCATTATTTAAATGCTAATTTATTTAATCACTTTATAAATTGTTTTTTTTAAAAATGTATCCACATAATGTATTATGATTAATTTCTGAAAATGTCTGGAAACATTCTGGTGGCATCCAGCAACATCAGCCCAACCTGATGCAACTATGGTTTGCATCTTTCATGTGCTTTTGCAACAAGACACATTTGAATAAAATTTGCTTAACAACAAGGTTCAAACAAAGGTTACGACACATATACTTGTCAGAAGCACAACATTGAGTCATCAGCCAGATTTATGGACCCTGCATCAGCACTCCACAGAGGCAGACAAGCTACTATACAGCGTATGAGACAGAATGTGACCAACCTCTTAGTGGTCCCCTTTTGTGTGGGACCTCCCTCCACAATATACCTCCCCCAGCACTTCAGAGGACCCCCCTTTTACCCTCAGCACACAAAGAGGGGACAGAGTTGGCCTGGGTAATTGGGATAATAATTATTTCTGCATTTAGTGCCAGCTGGGTGCCTGAGAAGGTCAGGGAACAGCATGAGGACAGGCTTATCTCCATGTTGGTGCTGGCTTCCATATGGCAGCAGACAATAGGAAAGGGCCTTGGCCCCGGACACAGCAGCATGGCACAGGACAGCTCCCACAGACAAAACAAAACAACACACTGAGGCAGCGCTAACCACGGTGGGTCTCAGAACCGCCACACAGGCTGGCTGGCTGAATGACTGGCTGCACAGCGGTGGACTGACAATAAAGGACAGTGGAGATGGAAACAAGCAGAAAGAGAGAGAGGCAGCACAGGGGTATAAAATAATTCTATCAAGTTAAAATCATGAACTTGTTGCCTTTAAATCCTTGTCTCATTCAGGACAAAATACCTCTGCCCTGGCCTGAATGGAGACAATGAGAAAGGCTTTCCTAATTTATGAAGAGGACTTTGACCCTTCTATTGAAACTCTACCTTTATGTGTAAGCCTGGTAAAGGCTTGAGGCTTGATGAAAAGATGTGAACAGTGAGAGGTTAAAAGTCTCCTTTCTTTTCTCCCCATTCTACGCCTCCTTATTCAACTGCCCCTTCGACCTCACCGTTCACTGGGTTACCATGGCACCAAATCCCCCGTAGCAACCCGGTCTGAGCTTCATAAATCAGATTTTTACTGTGTAGCACTCCTTTTAATCTCCATCCGCTGACGGCTTTATTTGATTCCTTCTCTTTGGAGGGCTTTCAGTGGTCAGTCCATCGTGAAAAGAATCTGTTTGTGTGTGTGTGTGTGTGTGTGTGTGTGTGTGTGTGTGTGTGTTTGTATGCATGTGCACAGGCGTGAGAAAAAGTCTATAGAAAAACAATGTAGTCCAAGGCTCCTTTGAACCCCCTGCATGCATTTCTTTCAGTTTGGGTTCCCAAGTGTCCCCTTCCCTGCGTGGTGACTTTGAGACTTTGAGCCTCAGTGAGAATCATCACCGTCTTTAATGACGAGTTGTTAATCCCCCAACACGCTGCAATCATACCTCGCCTTCTTTCTTTCTTTCAGTTTTTCTCCCCTCTTCTCATGCTTTTTTTTTTCTTTCAAAACGTGACTTAATTTGATTAAAAGGCAACTTGGCAGCGTCCAGGCAGATCCATTACTTATTCATAAAGTGACTTTTGTTTCCGTGCGACCTGTTAATCAGAGCGACACCGTAAAGAACACGAGCCAACAAAACCCCTCCCCCTGGCACCACCATCAAACTTTAATACGACTCGCTGGTCTGGGTCGCGATCTTGTCTCAGAGTCCATCTCCCAAACAAACAGCCAGGGTGAGGGAGGACGGCCCTGATAAGACAGAGACGGGCTCAGGTGAGCGAGAGAGGAGTTAGTGCGCAACCCATGCAGTTAAAGCGTCTGGGTTGGATGACACACTGCTCCAAGGGCCATTTCAGTAACTGTCCCATTGATCTGCAAGTAAATGGATGAGATGGCTCTGTAATAGCAGGGACCTCTGGCTCTCAACAGCAGCTGTCCGTCTCAGACATTATAAGCTGTGATCGATGAGATGGCCATGTGAAATAAGACGCTCGGCTCAGGTAGCTGTGCTGCCTGAGAGAGCACATGTGTACTTGTGTTGTTTGTGTGTTGTTATTGATGTTTAAGGGTTTAAGAGTTCAAGAGTGTAGCAATGAATACAGTTTTGAGGAGTCTGCAAGTGCGAGTACATGATTGTTAATGTGCGGGCGAATTTGCGTACATGCGTGCGTGTGTACATGTGTACATTAGTGCGTTATTGCATGTGTACTTTTTTGATGACCAAAACATTACAGTTAACTCTCAGTGAGCCAATTGAAAACACACTGATAAAGTGACAGCTAAGGCTTCAACTATATTCTGTGAATTTGGGGTTACAACATGGTTATGTCATCTAACCAACATTGTTGCATTAGTAGCGACTTGTCAGCAGACAGCAAAGGAGCCATGACCTTAATTATGCGTAACCTTAAGCCTCAATAAAATAAAAAAGGGTGAGTTATAGAAACATTCACCTGCCATGCAGTTGTCATGAACAGGGAATATAGCCATATAGACTAAAACCAGGCTGTAAATATTGTAAATTATCGTAAAAAAGTATCAACTAAAATTCATAACACTACTGGGAAAAAAATGATTTTGTGTGTTTGTGGTGTCCCTCTGTGAACACATTCCCATCCACATGCCTTATGTCAGCGCAGGGGGTGACTGTGTTGCTGCTTCTTAGAAAAGCCTGTCTATATGGGGATCACGACGATGATGATGTTGTGCTCTTCCAGCTCTCTCTTTCTCTCTTTCTGTCTGTCTGGGCAGCTGAGGGGCAGAGTAAAGGTCTAGAGTTCATTATCAGAGATTTTCCTCTTCAAGGGGCACAGCGACCAGAGCTTGTGGCGAGCTCTCATTACTCCCAATGCTGTCACATAATCTTTGCCCACTTACATCCTAGACACAGAGACCTGACTTGTCTGTAGTGGGCCTGTCTTGTGTATTCCCATTCAACACAGGATATTAATCCGAAAGCGCCTATAGAGAAATCGCCATTTCAGGCCATTAGCACTTGTCGTGCAAAGACGCCATTACTGGAATAACCCGGGCAGAGGAGAATATTGGACTTACTGGAGCAATAGCCAATTCAGGCTACATAAGTATGGAAATCACCCACTTGGGGAATATTGTAATGGCCTTGTGCAAATACAGACGTATGCTAAGGAAAACTATCGTAACCTGCCAGAAGTAAAATGACTGGGTTTCACTTCTAAAACAGCCTGGAGGAATATTACAATAAGCACAGCAGCCATATAAGAGCGGAAAAACTTCCCTTCATCTGTCCGTCATAAGATGAATTCAGGCTGGGCCACACACTCACACACATGCACATAAAAATGCACATATAAAAGCTACAGAAGAGAAATAAAGTAAATCCATGTTGCAGTTTATGGGCCATCTTTATGGGATGCGATTGAATTCTAAGGATTTTCCAATTGATCCCTGAGTAAACGCTGACATCTGGCAAATCATCAACACAAATCTGCCAATGATGAGTGTCACTCAGCTGCTTTATTTCACTACACTGGGCGGTAAAGCCAGTGCATTCCTGGTTTCATGCAGATAGTGTGTTCTTCCAGTCACTATAAAATGTTCTAATCTCAGATCTAAAAATGGGAAAAAAAAGACGTGGGCCCCTCCTGTTACCCAAGTTAAGGCGACATTTGGAAACGAAAATGATTTATTTTGTTAGTTCCATTTTTGGCATGGCAGCCACACCCTCCTTTGGAGATTGGCATCCTGTGAACGGCAGCCAATTGGCAACCGCTGTTTACTGCTACCAGCTGCTTTTGCCCATTGAAGTCGTAGCCTCTCTTTTACACATCAATCTGCTTTCTCTCTCTCTCTTTTCTCCCCTCTCATTAATCTTTACAACATCCCAGAGTATGGCAGAAGTTAAGCTTCGCTATATTAACTGGCCCTTGAGGCCTGTGAAGCTATTTATAATAACACTTTGGTTTTGATTAGACTCTGACAAAGCGTAGATACCACTTGTTGAGCTAATGTCATTCTTTCAAGTCTCCCCTGATTGGACTTGGATGTGATGGCTGACAGTCTCTCGGGATGTTAGGTGTTTTTTGGTAAGAGACAGACAGGATTGGACTTCATTCTTGGTCACAAAGATAATTGTTTCAAGTCTCTTTTAGGATGTCTTTCCCAGTTGACCCAATGGTGTCCTTCATGCCGTCAGAAGTTTCAAAAGCCTGCTCTCTTGTCCTTGTCCCCGTCGTCTTCAGAAGATCACCTTGCCAATGCTTTGGTGGGAACGGGGGGGAAGGGATGGACTGTTTAAAGGTGATAATGGTCTTTAATCTGCACCAATGATGATTTATCAGCTCCTGGCCAGCCTCCTGTGCCGACTTTAAAACATGAAATAGAAACTATTACCTATTACCAGCTCATCACTCACTCCTTAGAATTTTTGAAGGTGGGGGGAGAGTGAGAAAAAGATAGAGGGGGAGGAGGTGGGGAAGGATTCATCTCCCTTTTTTTATTGCAAAGCCACCAGAGCTCCAATCCAATTTGCCAGGCATGTGGAGTTATCCTTAAGCCTGTCAAATGCACTGACAGTGGAAAGCTGTCACTTCTCATGTGGTCATACGGTCACAATCAGCACTCAAGTTATTTATAGGTCTCATCCTTCACACATGCTCCACTACAAAGCACCACATAACAACTATACACACTCAGACACAAAAGAGAGCCAATTTACTTATTTAGTATCACCTGTTAACTGGCCTCTAACCCTTTAAGACCTGAGCATGTGATTTCTTTCAAAAACATGGGACGAAGGCGATGGGAATTGAAAGCAGAAATGTAACAAAAATTTGCAGGAAATTGGTAGAACATACAAGAAAATTACATGAAAATTAGTCAAAAAACACAAATAAAAAAATTCTATAACATCATTTTAAATATGTCATCATAATAGTGGTAATAAATATAGTTTTCCTGAGCCCTTTTCTTTTTCCCCAGACATTTTTCTCTATTTAAAAAAAAAAAAAGATATTTTTTCTTAATCTGTTTTTTTCCCAGTTAATGGAACATTTCTTACCAAGTTGCTTATTGTACTTTTTTTCCTATGTTTTTGAAAAAATTGCATCAATTTGCTCAAGGCTCAATGGTTTAAATACTAAAAGCAGCACAAGAGAAATGACTTTGCTCCAGGTTTTAAAGGGTTAAGCTGCTATCTGCATATTTTTCTAGAGCACACAGCAGGCGGGAGTGTTTAATTTACTATAATTTACTTTTTTAAATTTACTTAATGCATTTATTGGATCCAACTTTTGTGAAGTGTTTTGGGGGGTGCAAATAAAAGTAACAAAGATGCAAAATAAACTGATTTTATCTGGATAGTCTCACTTTTCTATAGCTGCTATAGTATCAAATATAACTTGGTGATTATATATTCAGGTGAGTATTCAACACCTAACAGCTTTAAATTAAATGCTTGAGATTATGGTAAATAATAGGATATTAGCTTGCACTGAGCGTGGAGGGGGTAGCTAATTAAATGTGCTTCAGATACTCCTGCCTCCACTTGGACCAGACACTCAGTTCTCAGTTACCAACAGTGCAATTATTGCTTAATTTCCACGGCATGGCCACTGGCTTTGTGTGTGTGTGTTTTGTCATACCTGGAGGATATGTGTTAACTCAGCAGGTTGAGCATTACCAAAGACCTCTATTGTTCTCAGCTCTATTGAGAGTTCTCCAAACACTGGCCTATAATTAAAGGGCTCACTCCTACTTAATGCTTTTGTTCCCATGCCCCCCAACCACCCCTCCCCCTGCTGGGGGTTAGGGATAATGAGCATTTTGTATGTGTGGATGTGTATGCACATACATGTGTATGGAGGCAGATGTATCTTAATTTAGTTTCGACCCACTGGTGCATTCATTCACACATCAGCCACCACAACGGCCATCTGTGGGCGAACCCATGACCATTTGGTCTCTTTTATTAGCACCAGGGGCTTATCCTCTGTGGCTTGTCTGGGACTGTGGGAGCACCGTCATAAGCAGCCTCCCTGTCACCCATTCCTTAAACCACCTGAAGGTGACAGTGTTTTGTCATCAGTGCCTCTAAGCTCTCTTCACTTAAAGTGCAGCCTGAACCCCCGGCGCCAAAGTGAGCCACCTAACCAGGCCTGAATAATTCTCTCATTAGGAGCTCGGCTGAGTGCTTTGCTGTGTCACATTTAAAATGTGGCTCCTTATAGGGGGGCTTTGCCTGTGAACACGAAGCCTTGCCAAAGGGAGGGACTGTGCCATGAGATGAAATAAGAGATGCAGAGAGAGGAGTTTTATGAGAACTGCTCTCTCTTATGTGATATCCACTCCAAGTTCCTCTCATGAAGTTTCCTTTTGTGACTGACAGGAGTTCCTCTCACTGGATGAAGTTAATTAGATAGATTTCTGTTATTGAGGATACAGAATTCTCTGTCTTTCCCTCTCGCATTGTATCACTCTCACTCTTCGCCGCTCTTGTTTTTCCCGACTCAGAGGCAGTTTAGCTGGAGGATTAGAGGAGATTACACTGTGATTTGGTTTGTGATAACAGCTCATTTTTGGGGGAAGGCCTCTTATAGTCACCTGCAGAGAGAAAGAAAGAGACAAAACATCAAACTTCTTTGTGTGAAATGTGAACAATCTGGCCTCATGACAGAGTTGCCCTTATTAGCCTGTCTGTTGAAAGGCATGGAGAAACATTATCAGATCTCCGTGTGCTCGCTGAAGCCTAAAGCCCATCTTAAGTTACGCTGGTTCAGATCCCCGTGGCTGAGAAGAAACAACAGTACAGCGCTGATGTTAGCTTTAAGAAATGACCACTGCGATTTAGCCTAAGTGGGGTGTTTGTGCATAAGCATGTGTGTGCACTGGGAACGCTGCCACTGCAGCTATCTTGAAGACTAAAAGCTTGTCACAGCTGACCCCATACCTTTCTGTTGTGCTGAACATGGACAGTTATGGCCCACTAAATCTCTAAAGAGGACAAAGACACTCTAAGATCACCCTCGGCCTCTCTGCAATGTCACAAGAACAGCATTTAGAAAAATTACACTTGTCTTTTACAAAGAAAATATTCAAACCAGTTGTTTGTTTGTTGACTTTGCTGTCCTCCTAACCTTGTCATTTTCTCGCAGAGGTCTAAGTTTATTAATTTAAACCAATTGACAGTAAAAGATGTAATTATACTTGACCAATCCAGCACCCGATGGCCTTTTCCATGCCTTGATTATTGACTGCCAGTGCTCCTGATTAGCATGTCGGTCACAGGGGAAGTGGTGGCCCGCAGTCATGATGATAATTGAGATCAAAATCACAGCCAACCAGTTTGTGTGTGTGTGTGTGTGTGTGTGTGTGTATGGTGGTCGTGCCAGTGGATTCAGGGGTGGGGGGCTCCAAGCTGTCACAGGGGCTTTTGATTGATTGATGCCTGATGCGAGATGATGGATGCGTACTCGCATTAAGCCAAGTGACGGCCATGCCGAGGCTCGTCGCGGCTCCGGCAGTTTAAGGCAGCGTTACGGCTTCATTAAAGCAGAGAGGCCGCTGTGGCCATAGATCATGGCGGTGACAGGCCAACATTATGTCTGGCTGGGTTGATAATGATGTCATGAATGTGGGGGTCACAGGTTGAAGGGGCATTAACATATGTAAGACTCCTGGAGGTTGATGGGAGATAGCAGTAATGGCAGGATTTCTCCCTCACTGGTTTGACTTTGTGACTTTACGAACGAGTACAGATGCAATTCAACGCTCAACACTCACGAAGCAGGTGGCTTTCATATGTCAGTCTGTTTCACTGCATTAAAGGTTCAGTGTGTAGGATGTCGGATATGTATGTTTTCTATATTCTATATTTTCTAATGTTGTCTATATTCACCCTAAAATACAACATGTTCTCATCCCAAAGCATCACATTTTACCATTTTGTCAGTGGAATTCTACATCTACATTTTGTGTCTGCTGTTTACGCTCAGGAATGCTGCTACCATTATGTAAACAAATGCACATGTGGAATGATGCAGCATGTTGTTATGTTAGGCCAACAGAAGCACATGGCAACCAATGCCGGACCATCAGGAAACGCACATGCTGGGCACGGATGGTTAGGTTTAGGGGAAAGAGACACATGGTAAGGTGTAGATAAAAAACATCACATTCAGACAGGAAGTGAACACCGGACTCCCTCATCAAAGTCTGTTGTTTGTGGGACCTATCCACCACCCCTCCCGCCTGCCCTATAGACGCCCTCACACTCCATATATTACATTGTTACCTGCAGCGTTTCAACATGATGCCGTTTTGCTGTGTTTCATGTGCACAAACAGGTTCTATTCAGCCGTCTGGGCGCATCATGCTAACGCAACTAGGTCTTTCTATCTGTGTTCTCACCTAACGCTGTCCAGCGGTGTTTCATGCACATGCAAAAGGTGCCAACTGGCATCACACGCTTATGCCAAAAGCACCAACAAAGCAGCGCTATTTCGGAATGAGAACAGAAATAAGAAAAAGAATTGTGCTTTTGTTACCTTAGAATGAGCCGTTTACATCTACAGATGGAGCGCCATGATTCTACAGTATCCCACAACCAACAAACCAAACACTGACTCTAAACCAAGCCATTCATGATTTTTTTACAGTTTCATGTTTTTCGCATTTTAGCATTTTAGCATCAGCCACCATAGTTAGCAGCCCCTGTGCGATGGGATCCTTATACAAACACAGATTTTTTTAAAGGAAATAGTTTTTTCCAGTATTTTTACGAGCTTAAAACACCAGGTCCATTTGTTTTGGTGAGGAGGAGACCTCTGTGGATAGTTTGGCTCCCAGTAAAAACAATGAATAATAAAGGAATCCTAACAGGGAGAAGTTTCAGCTGATTGCAATCTGCAATGCTCACTGCTAGATGCCACTAAATCGCCCTAAATTTTACACACTGTTCCTTCAAGGTTGAATAAAAAGAAACATTTTTTGAATCTAACAATAACAACCCCAAAATCATTGTTCACCAGAAGCAGTATGTTGTATTATGATCAATTATTGTCATTATGTTTAAGGATAGGAGACAAATCATTCTAATTGTTGTTATGTGAACATTGATTAGTCTTTTTTAGCTGTGACTCTCTCATTTTTGTCCTTTTTTTTGTCTCCCCATTTGTTGGTATCTGTCACCCTCTTGACCTTCACATTGATTATAACACAACATTGATAGCCCAAATTAAAACAACGCAGCCAGCCTCATCTTTTTCTTTCTTTTGCTCATCTGTCTGCGTGGCCATTACTAAAGGTCATGACCCCTGACCCCCTCCCTTTTACATCTATCTGGCTCTCAGAAGAGGGCTCCAGGACTTAATCCAGTAATGGAGGAGACAGGAGAGCAGCCGGTACAGGACGCCATGGGATAGTGGGGAGGGGAGAGGGGAAGCAGCTCCCCTCCTCCTTCTTTACTTCTGTACCTCCATCTATTCCCTAGAAGCACCAAGCAGTCCCCCCTCCTCAGCCACCCTCTTCTCACCACTTAAGCTGGGCCCAGCTGCGCCAGGAGCAAAAAAAATCATTGGAATCCATCTTTTTAATTCTGCTTTATTACACCCACTATCAATATTGTTATTGTTTAAAGTGGCCCCGTCTCGAGCTGGGCTCTGACTGACGGGCATCCTACAGTGCCTCTCTGGTTAATTATGTATAGAGGAAGTAGCGGCAGCACAGGGGGTTGTGGAAAAGAAGTCTTGGGGGCTGCTTGTGTATGGGACGGTGAGGAGACCTATGGAGGGCTGGCGTGAATTATTTACCTTTGGCTCGTGGCTCGCCTGCTGAGCGTCAGGCACTGACATTTGGAAAGGGAGCGATTGTCTGCGTTCAGCACAGTGTGATGCTGCGCTGGAGTAAATGAGACACTTTACAGGTGTAGGCCTTCCAGAATGAACCTCAGCGCCCTAATAAAAAACAGGATATGTGCTCGGCTTGTTAGTTGCTAAAAAGGGAATTTAAAAAACGGGCGTTAGCAGAAATGCGGCAGTGGAGAAGTAAACCTGAAAATTATGCACCAGATGTCAAATGATACATTTCTGAATGCATGTGTAATATATGGCCAATGCACCAGCGCTGCTAAGGCCCATTTGAAATCTAATATTAGCCTTTCATTATAGGTAGGCAGTGAGAGTGTGTCACTCTGGCAACGTGGGAGAATAGCAAACGAGTCAGAGAGGGTCAGCTGCATGTGAATATCTGCATCTGCAGTGGATTTATCTGCTCATTCACATGCTGATATCTTTGCATACATTTGCATTAAAGGACCATCCTAGTACTTTAATGCATTTAGTACATTGTTACACAGCATTCAAAAGCATACCACAGATTGCTTTTATGTGCAACCATTGTTTATTCATCACAGAACGGTATGAAAACTTGCAGACACCAGATGGTGAACTCAATATGCTGCAGTATATGCTCATAGTAAACAGCACATTTGCTTTTATTTCTGTCAGAGTTACAGTACTCTATTGTGGCATAATAAAGCAGCTGCAAATAGGGAAGACTTTAAAAGGTTTTTGGAAGGGGTTGACAGATTATCAGCCTGGCCGATTATCAGGGCTGATATTTGGGATTTTGACGATTATCTGTATTAGCGTTTTATTTTAATGATCGCCAAGTGTAAAGACAGTGTCAGCATGGGAGGAACTTTTACTTTTTAAAACCTCAGGGAGCTATTTTTATTTATTCATTTTTTATTTTAATTTTCGCTTGACCTAATAAAAAAGTTGCAGGGAAATTGCAAAAGGAATTTAAACCAAGTTTTGTGTTGGAGTTTGTTATATTTCAAATTCTAAATATTGCCAAAGCCTTTCGTTTTTATTGTAAATGCATATCAGTTCCAAATATCAGTTATTGGACTCATTAACTACTAATAATTGGTATCGGTACTGGCCCTGAAAACAACCCCAATATTGGTCGTCCCTAGTTTTTGGAGGAAATGTTGAAGTAGTGGCGAGAAGCTCAGACATCCATGAGTCAACTGCTGCCTTTTAATTATTTCTGCGCATTTCAAAATCAGCACACAGCAATGTTAGCCTGCAGGTACAAAAATGTGAAAAGTTTTGGTATCTTTGGGGAGAAAAAGTCTGTTAATCATTAATAATTTGTAATTATTTAGTTCGAAAAACTGACCATAGACAAACTCGTGGGTGATTCCAGTACTTGGTAAATAAAGGAAGACTGTATACATCCCAGATATTAGCGAGTCAGTGAAGATCAAGCTTCCATGACTTGAAATTTAAGATGTGCACTGGATGAGGTTTGATGGTAGCTGACATCACCAACATTTTCATGTGAGTAATATTCCGTCCCATTGTCTGTTTTTTTTTTTGGCAGGGGCTCACCCCGAGCCCTGTCTCTGAATTGCTCCCCTCTAGCCTGTCTGTTTTCCTGCTACTGTGCTGAGGCTGTGCTCGAAAAAGTCGTGCCTCTCTAATAAGCTGCCTGTGGGCATTCCAGCACATAAGAGCAGCTGAAGGATGAGGCAGCTTCAGAATGCAAAGTTAAAAAGCAAGTCAAGTGGGAAGGAGGGGTTTGGAGAGGAGTGCTGCAGGGTCATGCAGCTGTGTGATGAGCTCAGTTGGACCTGGACAGGCAGGTTAGGGATGATTGCAGGACTGTTTCTGTGGGACTATGACTGTAGCAAAACACTGAGAAACACACAGAACAAGCAGCTTTCTCCTTTTTCATTTTATTCTCCATAGTACCAAAACTGAAACTAAATTCATTTTGCAGACACACCCCCCACCCCCATATTTTCCTTCCTCTTAATTTCAAAACAGTTTGTTCACTTTCACTAAGCAGGTTGTCAAACTTCAGACATGGCATCTGTTTTACGCAAAGCACTTGAGGCATCCGCACTTGGCCGCACAAACCCATATCAAGACCCACTCGGCTCCTTCTTGTCTAAGTGCTAACGATCGTCTAGCCCGCGCTTCCGCCAAATTCTCCAGCCCTCTCTGGGTTTTTGGAGTGCTGCTTAAAAAGAGAAACCTGCAAAGGTGACTCGCCACTGCAGCGCACCAGCCTCACTGGACACTTATTTGAGGTCACCTAATGCAAAACACAGCAAGCAATTTCATATTTCACGGCGCCAACCTATACTTAGACCAAATATTTTGGTGTCAGGGTCCGTAAAAGAGTATCCTGGAAGCCAAAGTAATATAGTATACCCCAGCTCACTTCTCCTATGGCCTGTTAGTGTCAAGCCAGTTGATATCTCATAAAAGCTGTCTTTAAGGCCTGATGGGCTCATAAAAGCTGAGCTAACCTGTTTAGATGGATACTTTAGCCCATGGCCTTCACACCTTATTTACACACTTAACTCTCCTTACCCTGAGGAGGAATGTTGACCTGTCAGACTCCTCTGTTTAGTGTAAATAATTGTAACACAGTTAGACATGAAAATATTAGATTTGATGTGAATTTTTTTCTTTTTCTTTGTTATGGGGCTTGGACTGTCACATGTGTTTTCATACTGTTTATATGCTTATTTGAAAATAAAAGATTGACTGTATTAGTGTTCTGGGGCACGATCCAGCAAAGGAATTCTGTGTGTGCTTGCAAGTTTTGGGCACGTGATGAGCTCTAATCATTAGCATGCAGCGCAGCTTTGTCTCATTACCAAGTGGCACCGCTCTGAACTTCCTATGACGTGAATGCATGCATGTGTGAGTGTGTGTTTGTGCCCTGTGTGAATACATTACGCAGTCCCAGCCATACTCCAAGTCTCACTCTCTTTCTCTCTCTCAGAGTGAGCAAGTGCCTCTGAATCAATGGATTGGGATTACAGGCCTTAACTTCAAAGTTCATCTCTTTCTTCATGGAGGATGCAGCTGTCAGTCAGGAGCTGGCTGGCTCCTTTCTTCCCAGAAAATAACTTATAGAAAAGTTGCAACTGAGGTGAAGAAAGTTCTCAGAGTCTATCATCCATATAAATCTTTGGCAGTGCCCATACAACAGAGCACGTTTGAAACAGCTCTCAAATCAGCATTTTAACTCGGTGGATGAGGAGGACTGAAAACAGAGTGAGAAGAGAAGTTGCTGCGATTGGATATGAATTGGGTTAAACTAGATTGGATTTGATGCAGCTCATGAGAGTAGGCTTGATGAATCTTTTCTTTGAGTCCTGGCGAACCGAGATGACAGTTGACCATTGGTGGGCGTTTGTTGCCCTAGTTTTTGCCTTGTGTCCCACACTGTTGGCCCTCGTTGGCTCTTTTTTAGCCAATTCAGCATGGTGAATCAGCGTCGCCGACAGTGGAGCATTGAATGAAATCACTCTGATTTGCTGTTTGGCTCAGCACACACGTAAGGAAACAGAAGTAAACAAAGAGCTTAAGTCAAGTGGGAGCGAGATCAAAACAAACTTGTTTTATCAGGTCAGATTTTTTTTCTGTAGTCATTGAAATCTTTAGCAGAAATTATTTCTAAAGGTTTGTGTTATTGTTCACTGGCGCAGGGTTGCTCTGCCAATGTTGGATTTGTGTTGTTAATGTGCTAACTGGCTAACTAGCGTTAGAGTTATTAGAGTTACTTCCTGTCACGCAGGCGCAGAACCTGTGAGGTGGTTGGCCATTAGCTGTAGTCTCTGCAGTGTGTTCAAGTGCAACTATTTGGTCGAGACACAGGCGACGTGAAGTGGCATACCAGGCGGCTGTTATCACCACTTGTAGTTGTTTTGTTGTGTGTGGGTCTTCAGAAAGTATGTAAAAGTTCAATCTTAACAGTGCATGTGCCTTTTTATAAACCATCGATTGTGCTGTACAGTATACAGTCAAGGAGAGGAAACATGGAAACACTGTATACAGTCAAACATGTCCTTCTTTATAGAGAATACAAACTTTGTGAACTCAGCCTCTGTAAGTTGCCTTTACTTCAAATAGATAGCCACTGTGACCTCCTGTCTGTCCTTCGCTCTGAGTCAGAGCAGCTGCACAGGATCAGTTGAATAATTGATCCATTTTCTGGACCGCACCTGAGCTTCCATCTTGCTTTTTTACTTTTATTTACTACAATGTTCTGGCCATCCAGCTGGCTCTGCCACAGCATCGCCTCAAGCTATTTTGCCAGCCCGTAGACTCCCATCTCAGCCTCTCCGTCTTTTAGCATAAAAGCCACACGCTGTACATTGGAAGTTCTAAAACAACCAAAAGCACTTTCAGTTCCTCTTTTGTAAAAAAGGTCACACCTGTTTTCTTGTAACCACAAGTAATACGTCCACACGGCACAACATGCAGAAACAAAAGCGCCTTTGATCAGTTTCAATACATTCTCACTGCAACTGAAGCCATAAAACTTGGCGGTGAAAAGGCTGGGCAGAAGGCATCGCCGCTGTCTCCCTGAAATGTAGACAGCTGCAAGGCCAGTTCCTCACTTGCACCTGTATTTTGGCAATCCCTCAAACAGAAGAGTGAAATAGAAAGAAACAACAAAGTGTTTGAAATGTAATGACTTGTAGTGAAGAGTGGTTGTAGCACGTGTCCTTGGGGTAATAAAGCAAATTGGGGGTGAAGTTGGGGCAGAGGGGGTGGCAGGCTCCATGTGTGCCGAGACAAATAGGATTTTTGAAAAATACTGAGGGGTGTAGCTTTCTAAACGGACAAAGAGATAGCTGCAGAACTGCTTCTTTTCTTCATTTTCTGTTTTCTTAGTTGAGGGCCCTCTGTGGTTTCCTTCAGGGCAGAGCTGTTTCTTCATTTCTCACACTAGGGAAGCAAGAGATGAACGGTACACCAGGGGCCAGCCATGCTGGACAGCCTGCTGGAGCTCTACAGGCGTTGCTTCTTTCCCTTGCTAATCAGAGCTCCACAGTCCCCAGTCACGCCACCACCAGGGCCTAGGCAGACATCCCAGATGATGGCCTCTTAGGACCCCCAAGGACCCCATATGGGCTACTTTGGAGTCTAAAAGGAACCGAAGAAACACATACACATTCACACAGCTCAACAACAGCAGCAGCCCCCATCTAGCAGTGGGGTTTTTAGCTGGCAAGGCGCCACTGTCAGTGCATCAGTCACAGGAGGACATGGGTGAAGTCAGAGCCTGACAAATCCAGGGTATTATCAGGCCTTTGTCCAGCCTGCAGCTGTCACTTACCAGGCTAGTGGGAGAGGATGAGGGGGACAGAAGGGAATTCATGACCTATCCCTGTAACCACAAAGGAGTATTGAGGCATTCAGAGATAAAACATATGGGGAGGAAAAGATAGAAATAAAGGAGAGAGATGAGGCAAGAGAAAAAACTGGAAGATATTTTTATTGAGATGGAAAATAGAGTAAAGAGGAGAGTGAAATAAATGCAGGGAGAGGGCTATATGCTTCAAATGCTATCGTTTGATTGCAAGAATCATGGCGAGATTGGCCGATATATGCTGATTTCCTCTGAAGACTCTAAAAAAACTGTTTTATCTTTGTCCCTCTCCCCTCCGAAAATGACCAGCGGTAATGCAGATCTAATCTTTTCTATCATCACGGTAGGTCCCAAAGGCTGTCCATCTCCCCAAAAACTGCCTCATCTTTCTGTCTTTGAAATAAATGAAAGTCCACGGGGCGATGGAATAAAGATGAGCTAAGCCTTTGACTTGATGCAAGATTGCCAAAGGGGCCAAACTTAAGAAGCCTGCCCCATCATCTGCTGCGTGGAGATACTGGGGCCGGAGCAAGAAACCAGATAATCTGATGGAATTTCAATCAGCAGTGATCAGATAAGAAATAACAGACCGTCTGATTTTAAAGTCACACCGAAGCCCCAACGGTTCAGTCTTTTTCGTTTTACTTGGAAGTGAACAAGTCAGTGACAACTCTCCGAACTCATGTCAAACTTGCGTTGAAACTTTACCCCCAGGATTGTTACACTTCTTGCCTTGCTTGCTTCTTTCATTCTGATTGGCTGGCCTCTGACCTTCGGTACGCTCATATGACCCGTGTTACACTCTCAGTGATTGGATTACTCCTTTATTAGCCAGTGGCAGTGTTTATAGGACATGCCGAGGCTCAGCACGGCTTTGATCCACCAACAGAAGCAAACAGGGGGACTGTGCCATAGTTTGCATCCTTGGCCTAAGCCTTGTGGTGTGTGAGACATCTGCCAAATCCTCCCGGATCAAAGGATGACTATTACACAGACAGGCGTCCACATACCTCCAACTGCAGCTTTAGAGGGCTCATAACCCCTGTCAACAGGTCAGGTTGAAAAACACAGGTGGGATGGGGGTCACACATGCATATAGATACATGCACACCATTTGGTTGTAAAACAAAAGTGTTCCTGTATAAGTTGGGATATCCTAAGGTTACTCACAAAGCAATTTATTTCATTGGTTAAATCTTTATTTAACCAGGTTGGTCTCATTGAGATTAATAATCTCTTTTTCAAGGGTGACATGACCAAGACAGTCAGCAGTGAGAACACAAAACTGCAGACAGAGACACAAGGCACTAAAATTTGCATTAAAAGAGAACTTTTTGGGAGTCAGTTTTACAACCAGACAGGCTAAAAACATCAACATCCTATAGAATCTAATTCTCAGTTTTTCGTTTTCGATTTCAAAAGATTTAACGACACCAGCTCCCTGAGTTTCAAGTCATTCTGCAACAAATTCCAGGCTGAGGGTGGAGAATACCCAAAAGTTTTTCCCTTATTTCTGTTCTAGCATTTGTGACCGAGAGCAAAAAGAGGTCCTGAGAGTGCAATGAATACTGTCCAGTGCTGTATTCATCACATGTTCAAAAAGCTTTTTTTTTTGTTGTTGTTTAGCATTTTCCTACTTCAGCTAGTTTTTATAATCCTTTCTTAATAAGGGAGAGGATGAGTTGAAACAGCGAGAGGAGATCAGTAGAGGGTCTGTTATTGTTCACATGGACCTGAATCCTTGTTGTTTGACCTGACGGTGCATGCCTGCGAATTCACCTCTCCCAATAATCCTTCAGAATAAAGCTCTCAATACAGCAGCAATGTGACTTTACAGAGTGCAAGTGTCTGTAAAGTGAAGACAGGGAGAGGGAGAGTGTGTGTCAGCCTCTTTCTGTGTCTCTCTCCACATTTATGTGTCGCAGGCTGTGTTTGCACGAGTGTATGCATTTGGGAGCCAACCTGAGAGGGCAAGTGCTGACATTTCAGCCTGCGAACACACCAATGAATTTTGAGCAAATCTCATTATACAGGACAGAATGAAGATGCTGGTTGTGAAAGGGCTGTGGCATATGGATACTTTATCTGCATGTTTTTTAATTACTTTACAGGCAGTATCCCATTTTCCATTGACTCACATTTTAAAAGCGGCCTTTTGGGCGGAAAAAATAGCACTGGGACTAAGACCTGAAAGCTCATATGATCATGATGCAGACAGCCTGCCTGTACCCCTGAGTACACTTATACAACCTGTGACCTTTTTCCCTCATGCACAAACACACGAGTTATAGCAAACTGATGAGCAGCACTCATTCATATTCCCACACAGCGATCTATTGCTGGCTGGGGTGACACATTCATCCTAATTGCTGAGGTGGTCCGCTGGCGTAAATTGCCCAATCTTTTCTTGCAGCTCTTGTTCTTCAGGCCCATTACAGACGTTGACGCATTCGCGGGGGGATTTATAAGCGGTGACACCTGATGCATCCAGCAACGATCATGCTGACTAATTACACATTGAGGTGCCCAAGCACTGGGGAGCTCTCAGAGAAGGCGGCTGAATCCATCTTCTTTATATATGGAGACAGGCCTGCTACCAGCTGTTACAGTGATAGTGGTGCCTTGATTCCCTCTCTTCACCAGCACTAAGCTTTCCAGCTTTTTTTCCCCTCCTTTCCATGTGAATATATTTACACTGGAGAGTGTCTTCCAAGAATCCCATCATCTTGGTGCCCTCATGGTGGGTGGAGGACCAAGAGGAGAAGCCCCTGCAGATAATCTAGATATTGCACAGCCCTCCTTTGAACTGCCATGACAAATTCACCCCTCGTTAAATCCCTCTACCCAATCCCATCCCCATACTCAACGCAATTTCCATTTGCAGCACTTTGAAAAATGTATTGAAGTGCCTTGCTGCTAGTTCTTTAATTTGCTGGAGATCTTGTCTGCGCTGATCTTCTCCCATTCCACTCCCCAGCACTTCATCTGTCACCCACTGTGCAGAAATTTGGTAATATACAGGAGAACCCTCTTTCTTAGATTGATGCTTTAGTGGGTGGGAGAAGGGCAATAGGTCCTATTGTGTATATGGACTCAAGCAGTCTTGTTTACAGCCTGGGTTGTGGCCCTTTTTCTGGATCCCCAGCTGGTTCCCACTGCCTCTTCTTGTTCCTCTCGCCCAGTGGTGCATGTTTTAGATGCTGATGCTAGCACTGACCCTCCCTGAAGGGTCAAAGAGAAGAATTTACGATGCTGTTTGTTTGGAGTCGGCCTGGTTTTCTCTTTGACCAGCCACAGGGATTAAACTAATTGCATACATTGGACTTCCCAGATCTATCTTTGGTCTTATCTCATCTCTCTCAAGTGGGGAAGATAGCATGTACCGTACTTGTGTGTGTAGAAAAGCAGGCATATATTTGATGGAAAGAAAATTCATTCGGAATTGCAGATGTGTTTTTTCTATCTTCTTCTCCTTAATTGCATGCTGTGTGAGTGTATGTATGGTATGAGGCGCACACTCTTTACTAGAACACGTCTTTGGGGAAATCTGGAAACCTTTGGGTTAAATGGTGTTTTGAAATTCAACAGATTGTGGACTCAATGTGCATATGGAGTGTGTGGCATTGGTAGTCATACAGAAACAGCTGATAATGGTTTCACTTACATGTGTCATCAGTTAAAAGAAATAAAAACATTTATGATAATAGAGAAAATTTGGGGGAACTCTATATTTTAGCAGTCTTTAAAGGTTCTGTATGAAACATTCAGAGCATTATTAAAGTAGCAATCCAATTTTTACTGTGACCCTAAACAATCTCACTCCCCTTGCTTAAACCTAACCATTACAATCAAAAAGGGCAACCAGTAAGAGCCAATCATAGGGAGTGAAGGGCGGGTCATATATTTGCTCTGGGGCAGCAGTAGCTCAGGCAACAGGGACTTGGCATTTAAACCAGAGGGTCGACAATTTAAATCCCCATACGGACCAAATATGGCATGTGGACTGGTAGCTGAAGAGATGGACAGGGCACCTGTCCATGAGCAGCCCCTGGACACTGTGCCATCTCTCCATTTAAAGCATCTACATGTTCTGTGTGTGCATGTGTGTGTATTTTGGGCATGTGCGTATATAATATGTACTAAGAGAGTAAAAAATCAAATTTTTTTAACATAATTTATAGCTGCTAGGCGCTGGCTCAGCCCCCTCCAGGTAAAGAACCTTGTGCAGATAACTCATACGTTCTGATTTTTGCATAGAGGCCCTGTAAGCGTTGCCATTGAATGAATGAATGAATGAATGAATGAATGAATGAGTACTTATTTACGTATCTGGTTATTGTATGACCCATTCCACATGGGATTATTCAGACACATTAACTGAAATACAGTAAATATTCCTGCGTCCAGCCAGCATCAGACATCACAGTACGATAACATCTTTAAGTAAACATAAACCACATCTAGATAAAATACTCCAGGAGGTAAGACACAACAAAATATATATTGACCAAAGATATATACATGCATACATGCATACATGTATGCTTGCCAGATACACGCACGCACACACACAAGCACGCACACATACACGCATACATGCATGCACACATGCATACATGTATACATGCATACATACATACATAAATACATACATACATACCAACACAGCCCCTTGAGATGTGTGAAGATAGATGTGTCTATGCAGCTCTGTTGTTTATGGACTGCAATTAAGTCATTTAACATCTTTAACATCACATATGCTATGTAAGCAAACTCATGCCAATATAAAGGGAACATTGATTTTGTAATGAACAGTAATAGAAGGACTTCACCATCACCCCACACCCTCCTCACACCCGAGTGAGCCACTTAATTGCCCACATCCACATAAAAGCCCTAATGTACGCTCCCTGTGCTCCCACACACATAAAGCTATAGGAATCAAATGGACTATAACTAATACAATTGATTTTGATCAGGCAGTACGAATAACACCATAACCGTCTCTCGCCAAGTGCTACTCAGGGGCACGCACCGAGATCTGTTCATCCTTTACGAGCTGCTATTTATTGTGCTTTTAATGAAGCTTGATTGGCAGCATGTCCTATTGCCCATTATCATCAGAAGGATGTGCTCATTCTAATCTGCAATTATCACCATAATTGCGCCCAGAATCCTCCGGGCCCAAATAAGCAATCACTTCCACCGCTGGCGTGCCACCTGTAAGTGCTCCTCAGGAGGACAAACGGAGTGACAGGGTAACAGGTCCTGGCTGACTTGGTTTCTTCCCTTTTCTCTCACATGCTGTTGATTAACCTTTCCCTTTTTTCACTCAGCACCATCCCCGAGAACACCCCTCCTACCTTTATCTCCCTTTCCTTCCCTCACCTTATCCACCCCAGAGCTCCCAGCCCCTCCCAGCACAAATTCCTAACCTTTGGTCACTTTCATCCCTGTGGTATGCATAAATACAGGCCTATTATCAAGCCGGTTGTCTCGCCATAATTATGCATTTTGTCATGTGCTGCCTCTGTAGCTGGTGATAAAAGGAGAGCCTGATTAAGCCGAGGGAAGGCTATTGATTCCTATTGACAGGCCCCTCAAAGCCCTTCAATGAAGGGGATGTAAATGAGGGTTTTCCACAGTGTTTAATGACTGCGTACCATAAAAGGCCAACATTCTCCTGCAGTCTAAAAGGGACATGCATCACTCACAACGGTGCACGAGGGACACTTTCAGTTATGGGGATATTGAGAAGCAAAGGCTGGGAGGGAGGGAGGGTGGGAAGAAAAAGCACACAGAGATGTCAGTCAGGTATGCAAGAGGGAATCATAACTGTCAGATCAAGGCATCCTCAGTACAATTTAGAGGGGGTGTAAGTGTGGTCAAGTGAATTATTCCAATATGAAAAAGAATCAGTAACAACATAGCTAGGGGAATGTGCTAGGTATTATTTCTTGAGTGGGGGGGGGGGTGCTGAAAAATTACCTCTAAGCGTGCTATCTGGATTCAAAACAGCTCCTCTGTCTCTCTCCCAGCAGTCAGATGGCTCCCAGCAACCACGACCGGATACAAAGGCTGAGGCACGAGTTCCAGCAGGCCAGGCAGGAGGATGAGCACGAGGACCACAGGCACTCCTACAGCTTCAGCCAGTCCTGGGTGAGTGTCCAATAGGAGCTGCCGCGCTCCATCAGAGTGGCGCTGAGCCGCACAGACCCAGATACACATACTGAAATACTCTTAGAGTGATCCCCCCTGATGCACCACTGGACTCACATTATCTGCAAAGCTTCCAGCTTCTTAATGGATTTCTTACACTCAAATAGTTTGATTCCTGTAGAACTTGAATCTTATTTCTTTGAATATCTACCTGTGACACAACCTTACTTTGATCAGCACTCGCATGGAACACAGAATTGGGATTTCTTTTTAGCAATAAGTACTAAAACAAATCAAGATTTCAGCATGTCAGTGTTGCATAGAAAATACCTTTCGTTATTGGTATTCTAGTGATGGTTATAGCTATCTGATCAGATATACAATAGATACAAATATTAAAGTGCATTTTATTCTTTCCAACTTATGTCAGAGTTTTAAAGTGAAAAAAAAACTAACCATAAATGTAGATTATTTTCCTGCTATTATTCCCAGAAGACATTTTGTAATATATCTGCAGCCTGCAATTGACTAGAGTCATAAAATCCTGCATCCTGGGTTTAGCAATAACAATCTTGCTTGTGAACTGAATAATATTTGATCTGACACAGCACAAAGCCTGTGCAGCACAACATTAACTCTCCATGAAGTGCCTCAGTCGTCTGACGTCGTCATCCCTCTGGACCGTCACTGTCCTACGGCTGCCAAACTATCTGACTCATGTCTCTAAAACTTTCAGCTTCAGTCCCAACTTCCAAATTTCTTTGACTAATTTCTAATTCTTGGGTCCAACCTTTGACCTGGAACTAATTGCTAATTACTCATCTCTGTCTGTGGCTGTTCTGTCTTGGAAATTTGACACACTTATGGCACGAAGGAGAAGAGGAGACGAACAAGGAGGGACAGTCTGTGACAAGTGACTATTCAGGACTTTGAGCCAAAGTAAGGGGAGGAGAGAAATTAGCAGAGAGGCACACTCTTCATTTTCATTAGACTTGATTAAAGGGATTTCTGAATTAAGAATTTTTAAATTAAAAATTTGATCGTTTTTTTTAAGCAGTTCTCCTCTCCCATGATTGATCTATACTAACAATGGGATTTACTCCTCATAATTGGAAAAATGTAATCAAGTTAATTCCTTTGTTAATTCATTCAGACCTGATCTCATATTCCTTCCTGCTGCGCTACTGCGCCTGGAGTTTAAATAAAGAAAGACTTTCATCTTTCCAGTTATATCACCGATGATCATAACATGCAGCTGTACTATTTACTTTACTTTCACTTCTAGCTTTGTTAGGACTGATATACCTCACTGGTTGGCACTATGATTAAAAGCTTACATCTGTGAAAGCAAATAAGAAACATAAGTATCTGAATTTTAACAACTGTATACTTGATATACTGAACTAATAGCATTGAAATATTTTACTTTGAAAGCCATGTAGCCGAATTGATTTTATTCCCAATTAGGCCATTTCAAATTAAAATATGATGCGGCAATATGCAGTCTCAAAAGTTGGGTTGACATTTTTTCAAGGTTGACTAATTCAGATCGAAATATTAAAGTTTAGGAATGTCTTAGAGAATTATTTGTGGTTGCTCAAATTCAGTTGGAAAATTTCAGATCTAAAAACTCAAGCTGAGTAATTCAATGGCAACAATTGGGCTGTCCAGGACAGGATACGCAATCGAGCCTGAATGCAATCAAGCAGACTCCTGTCAGTCACATGAAAGCAGCTGGAAAATTGAAAACCAAAAAACTGCACAAACTATATCTGTGCTATCCATTGTACCAGCTGCTGCATTTGAAAGTTTTCAACTTTTGGATCCAGATTTGATCAAACAAATTTTAGCAATCTATTTTTTCCCCTTTTTTTTAAATTCTGAAACCTTTTGGATCTTAATTTGAGAACTTTGGAAAAAATAAAGAAATAAATTTACATATATATATAATTTTATTTAACTCATTAATTCATTTTATTATCAAAGGGGTGATTTCAGAACAAAAATTCAGATACAGGGCTTTCAGAGCAAAATAATTCAATGTTATGAATTCAGTAGTGTTTAAATTTCTTTACTTTTATTCAGTGGCTATTAAAATTAAAATACTCAAGTTTCTTATTTGCTTATACGTCCACATTTAAAATAAACACAAAAAAAACATAACAACAAACATAACAATAATAGAGTCAAATTTGTGACATCAAACAGGAAAAAGTTAGGGGTCAAATATTTGTATATTTTTGCAGTATAATGGCTTGAGACAGACAGCTTCTTTTTTTTTATTGTCTCGTGACTTTGCTGACCCGGTGGTAGAAGAAAGTGGGCTAATTGTTTCACCAAGCAGAGCTATTTTCTAAATTATGGGTCAGAATGTCAGACCTTGAAAGTTAAAATATTTGGCATCCAATTTTCTGGAGAATTATCAGTGTCAGTTTGTCAATTTAATTGGTTTTAGAGTGTACGTCTGATGTGTCTGGGATCTTCTGCTGTTTTTCTCCATTGTCTGAATGAGTTTGGGTTAGACATGACAGCACACAGCTTTATTTGCTCTGGATTTCCTTCACTGTTAGTCCTACTGATGGTTGAAAATCACAGAAAGCGGACATCTCTCTCTGTTCTTTTCTTAATCTCTTCGTCTTTCCTTCCTCGCTCCTGAAACGAGATGTTAACTGTTTGTTCAGCACTAAGCAGTCTCAGTCTATCTCTCTGAGCCTCTGAGCCCCTAATTGCTTGTGATTGTTGACATTGTTGAGCATACCCGCACTACTCCACTGGTAATAAGATATAAGGCCTGCCCGGGAGTATTGAAGTCTATTTTATTAGTCCTCTTTCATGTTATTTTAGTCCTGCAAACAAGGATTCACAATGGCAGAGCTTGTTAGGAAAGATGCAAGCGTGTCCATGCTATGTGTTGACACTGATTAGAGGAACTCAAGGGAAATCCTGTCTTAGTGTAGTCCAAAAGCAGATATGACTCTATTGAAGACAGATGGGGCTAGCAATTTGATATGAAATCCAGGGGCAACTGTGGAAAGAAAAATGTGAGGTGACACTTTTGGCCATTAGATGTCCTGGTGAAAAGAAGAAAAGAGAAAAAAAAAGGCATCAGAGAGAGGCATAAACATTCTATATTACATTTAGACTGATTATAAATCCCAAAACTCTGAATATCTTTCAGAAAATGAACTTATTGCATTCACATGTGGGATTTAAAAGTGTAGGTGGAGGCATTAGTGACGACAATAGCATTTTTTGACCCACACCGAAAAACACAACCTTGTGGCTGTTTTCTGTTCCAACCTATTAAGGCTACTTTTTGTACAGACATTGATCTCTTTTTTTTTTTAGTGTTTTTTTGCTCTGAGTCATTGCCTAACGCTGTCCGCAGTGATGAAAGTGAAACCTCCGTGACCTCCACTCAAAACATTCAGTGAATGTAACCATGAAAAGGCAAGATGCTCGAGAAGGCAGTTAAATGCCTACCACATCAAAGTCTGCAAAACTGCACTTTGATGCGCGTTGTCCCTGAGTACTCAAGGTTACAGCGTAATGGCTTCCACGCACATCTACAAGCCAGAACAGAAGCAGCTGCCGGCATCTCCAGGCATGACTTGGTTTTAATATTTACACTGTGTATTTCTTCTGAAAACAAAGAGCACCAGCTCAGATTCGCTCCATCACATGTCCAAATATTGTGATTAAAGTAATCACGACAAAACAATCTCACCTCAAGGTCCATTGAGTAGTTGTTGTGGATTTTGTCACATGATCTTCATCAGCGGACAGAGTTTTCCCAGATGTGGTGAAAAAATAGATTTCCATTTTTTCCGAAGCACTTTGAAAGCATCGCTAACAAAACAATTTCACAACCATTTTGTGGCTGTTCCGGAGCTTTTAATCACATTACATGATCTTAAGCAGCAGAAGTTGACTGCACAGTTGCCACAGAAATGAAAATGTTCATATTTCAATGTTTCAGTGATTGAAAGCTGCAGAATAGTTACTGATTTGACAAAAAGGTGACTGTTTTGTCAAGAGCAGTTTTTAGGTTTCAAGTGAAACTCAACTGAAAAACTTCATACACTGTACACATTAAGCCAGATTTTAGCCCTGAAATTGTCTCCTCCAACTCATTTTACAATGGGGCCTGCAGGGTTAGTAATGGTTTGATATGCAGTTTAACGGGAGTCACAATACCGGATGAACCCTTTAAGACCGAAGCAAATTTGGCTAGATTTCTTTAAAAATGTGTAAGACAATGAGCAGAAAAAGAGGAAATGACCCAAAACTTAGAAAGAAATCAGTAAAAACTACAAGAATAGCTGAACATTTGTAATAAATAAATAAATAAATAAACAAGTAAATGACCTAGGAGAAGTGCTTTTAACATAATTCTAAATATGTAATTATGATAATTATATGTTTTTCCCATAGATTTTTCCTTTTTCCTACCTTTTTAAAACTACATTTTTAAATCTATTTTTTGCAATTTGTCAAACATGTATTATCAAGTTGGGCATTGCCTTTTTCCTGTGTTTTTTTTTTTTTTTTTTTTAAATAAATCACACCAATTTGTTCAGGGTTCAAAAGTTTTAAATGCATGTAAAACGCATCTGCAAGCAACACAAGAAATGTGATGTTGCATCAGTGTTGATGAATTAGGTTTCAAAGGGTTAATTACCTTAAGCTCAACAAATTGCCTTGTCCAATCTGTTGGACTTTTGGCATGTCAGACATTTTGGCGCCTGTCCTGTCGCTTGACCAGTTCCACAGTCCAATCCATCAGAAACTGCAGTGATCTTGTTTTAAAGTTTCTCTCCTGGCATTGATTCAACCCATAAAAATTCAACTCTGATCACCAAAATGACACATTTAACAACATATGTTACATATATTACAACAACATATTATAGATGTAACTTGCACAAATCTATAAATATGCAAATTGGTCCCCACCTATTCTCCGCCCACCCATAAACCTCGAGCCTGCAGTTTAAACGGAACTGCTTTCTACAACATTAGAAACTTGACACAAATAGTAAAGATGAGCCTTCAGCTTGACTAAGCTAACAAACAGCTGATGATGATGTGTTTCCAGTGTAGAGAAACCTTGTTCTTGATCACCAGCTCTGACAAATTAAAGTGAAAGTGAAACTTTGCTTGAAAACACAGCCCGTTTTCATTCCAAAGTCTTCAATTACAACCACTTTTGCAGTGCTTTTGACGTAAAATATTGATGCCAAAAACCAGCAGTCTCGTCTTAGCTTTCCATGTGAATGCATTGGAGTTTTTTCTACACCTTATCATGTGCCTCTTTTGCCTAAACTTAACCATACGTGACTGTGCCAGCATGTGTGTTTGTTAACTCCCCGGGATCGGTGTCATTGGTGTTTTATTTTGTAGTATCACTCCTCATGTTTCATGTCTGATTTTACTTCCTGTCTTTGTATGTTTTCCTGCCTTAGTGCGTCCCTGATTAGTTTCACCTGTCCCTCACTGGATCGTCCTCTCACCTGTTCTCACTTTCCCTTCTGGTTTTCCTGTGTCCTTAGTTCTTCCTGCCCTGTCTTTTTCCCTTCTGTTTTCTATCACACCTGTCTTTTATCAGTCTTATTCGTCCTTTCCTGTTTCCAGAGTCTTGCCTGCGCACCTGCTCTGTTTTAGTTTTGTTTTCTCCACTCTAGTGTTCCCTGCCACACCCTTGTTTTTAGCCTATCTCTGTGCTTCCCTCCTTTTACCCATGTCCCCGCCTACTCCACCAGTGTCTTGTTGATCTGATTACTTCCCTGTGTGTATATATCTGTTTTTCCACTTGTCCTTTGTCATTTTAACTGTTGTCAGACTGCCGATGTGATATTCACTGTGTTCCCCACCGTGTTACTCACTGTTTTCTTCTCTGTGACACCCCTGAGTTCTTCCCAGTCTTCCTCGTGTTTTGCTAGTTGGTTTCAGTTTAGTTTGGATTCATATTTCTTTTGCACTCTGCAGCAAAATCTTGGGACCAAAATATCCCTAGAAGCATACTGCATAGCACACTGGCTAGTGAAAAAAAAGAAAAAGAAAGAAAAGACTGCTCAACTTGAGTAATCTCAGTTGACTGAGGGGTCTCTGACTGCTGATTGGAATCTCTAACTTTCAAGGGGCAGCCCTAATATGAAACACCATGTGGACATGTTAACAGGGTTAAAAACTTGATTTTCATTGGAGGGCGTCTATAATATTATTGGATAAGTGTTACATGTTGTGGGTTAGAACTGTATTTAAAAATCAGCGACATTAAAACTGAACTTTGTTGCACAGCAGACTGTCCAGACTGCATCTTCCAGACATCTGTGACTCCATATTTTTCTCTCCACTTGTAGTAGAATTGCACAACAATTGGTTAGCATGCAGTCGTCTTGTTTGAATAAACTTTATTGGAATTGTCACCGCACAAAACAGAACCGGGAGTTTTGTGCTTAGGTTTCATGTGAGCTCCATGTGGTGGCCAGTCCAACGATCCGTTCAGTGTGAGTGAAAAAGTGGCAGGTTGCCTGCCAAGTGCATAGTGTGAATAAACATACAAGATTAACAAAAATCCACTGTGTCTGCCCATCTTAAAGTAATTCTAGTTGATTGAGTTATTTTTTGCTCAGTAGTACCCAATATCTTCCTGTGATTCCAAACAGATTGCTGTTATAGTACCTCTTTAGGGGGAAACAGCAAATGTACAATAAAATGATCATCATAATGAGGACCAGGCACACGGAGCAGCGTGAGGTGTGAGCCGCCCTCTGTGTGAGTTTGACCCCCAGCTTGCCTCTGGGGTGTCGGAGCCTGAGCTCAGGTATGTCTGCTGTGAACGCCTGTAATGACAATGCTGAGGTCAGTCCTCGAACCCCCGGCTCCTCCTTAATGGAATAATGACCAGGACACGAGAAGCCCTGTCTATCACGTAGCCCCCAAGCCAACACATGCAATTAGAGTTGGCATGTTTTCTCTCCCTCCCTCCCTGCCGCTCCGTTAGAGGGGATTTCCAGATGTTCATCATAAAGCGCAATGTATTTTCCAAAGAGTTGCCTTTTTCTCTCTAGCTCTCTGTCTGCAGCAATAAAATCAATTTGTGCTGTTGGGCTGGAGCGCCAATGAGCATGACCACACAGAGGAGTGAGCGCCACGCTGGTTCCTTGGATCAAACACACCAACGGCAGCCTGTAAAGCTCTTATTTATGTGAATTCTTTTGATTTTATTATTGCTCTATCTACTGCTACCAGGATACATGTGTCTACAAGCATTTGTTGTGTTTACACAATCTTGGGTTCCTCTGAATATGGAGCTTTTCATGTTGGTGGGTTCACAGCAAACTCTTTTCCTATGTGATCATGTGAAAGAGAATAAGCCACTTTTAGCTGCAGTCACTTGACTTCCCAGGGGCGAAGAGTAGGAGTTTAGACAGCATAACTGTGTGCCATGACAGTGTGTGAGCGTCTGGCTGGAACCAGTCACCGTAACCAGTCACACACTACATGGAGTGCGTTGTGTGATTTTTAATGAAGTCCATAATCGCGAGCACTGGCAAGACTGAAACAAGAATTCTTTCACGTATTATAGCATAGAAAATGTCTTTGTTTAAAGGCAGTCAGTTGACTCTGCTAGCTGTTTTTTCACATATCGGCCTCACAGAGGAGGATAATAACATACTGTTGAGAACAGCAGAAAAAATCCTTTAGCCACTCTTGATTATATTTGTGAGGCTTTTTTCACAGTGATGAGAGGATTCTCTTTCTGCAAGATGTGTTTTGGACATGTGGACGATGTCATTGTCCTCTTGTCATTGTCACGATCACCGGAAGCAGTTGACCTACTTACTTAATACAATTCATCATAGATAATGCTGAACAGAGAGTTTATGAAAATACATTTTTGGGACCACAAACTATGTTGGAAACCAGGTATACATCATATAAAGACAAAAATGTTAAAGTCTATTGAAATATTGCAAAAAACAAAGGACATTTTCAGTCTAAATTCACAATGACATAATATTCTATCATTTTCTTATAATTCTATACATTACCTACAAAACAATTACAAGTGCAGTTTTTATGCTACAGAAGAAACTACAAGAATTATAGACAGAGCTGATGAAAACAACCAACCAACAAATTATTTATAACTCCATATGCTGTCTTATGTAGAGATTTGGTTGACTTAAAAATGTAAAAAAGTAAAAAAAAAAAAAAAGGGTTAGAGAGTCAGAATGAACTAAGAGGAATTTGTACATTTACAAAAACTAAGATGTACAACAGTCAAAGGAGTAAATCTGGGGAGTAGTTTTGAAAAAAAAATGACAATGTGTAAAACATTTAATAGAATTTTGGGACTTATGGGTATATATAATGTAGATATATTTTGTTTTTCCGATTTCTTTGATTTTTGTTGTATAAATCTAAAGGGAATAGTGAACTAAGACTTCAGCCTACATCTTTTTGGTCAGCAAAACTGGCTCTGGTCTGTCACTGATTACTTTTGTTTTGTTTTTCTTCCATGGCTTTGACTTACTTACGTTTGTAAATGACAAAAAATGAACTAACCAAACTAAACTAAAACTGTATTTTTCAACTGCAGCTCTTTTTGTCTATTCTGGCTATTTTTCAATCGATCTTTTGTCAAGCTTCTTCCCAGTTTGCTCACCAAAGCTTGCTGTCAAGGCTGCATGGGTAAATTATGGATATTACTGTTTAATGTTGTGTGAGGAGCAAGCACAGTTTACTGATCTCATGATTATTACCGCAGTAAGCAATCGGACTCGCCAACATATTTGAACAACATATCACATTCATAGCATTATTCAGCTTGTTGGGAGTGTGGAATGCATTTTTTCACAGCAAAAACAATACTGTTGCATTGTTCAAGACACATTTGCAGTCACAATCATGTGCACAGACGTACACATGCCTACAACCCGCGCTTTTTCTTTTTATTGCACCCAATATATGCTTTGATACCAAACTGTATGTGTGTTCACAGATAAGATTGAGAACAGAGGGAGAAGAGGAGAACAAAGCCATTACGCTTCTCTTATGTCGACATAATAATACATTTCAGCACTATTACCCCACACATTCATCCTACACATCCTATCTTCACAATAAAAGATAAGACTAACATTTGTTCTGCCATTTGTGCATGCTGTGGAGTCTCTAAGTGATGTGGCGATAACCAACCCAACCTCCCATTCACCACGGTTTCCTGGTGGAAGGACCACACTGTTTGCTCTCACATGGATACTCCGCCTGGAGCTACACGCCCCGCCGACCACAAATGGACTGGGCTTGCTTATAATAAATTGGCGGAATTGGGTCGATGACTTTAAGAGAGAATCATTATCCGACTGCGCTTTTGTCAGGATGTGGTGTTTCACTACCATTCTCTCACTTTCCTCTTGTTCTGACTGCCCATTAGCAACTCAAATGTCTTCCATATGTCTGTTTGTGTACAGCGTGGCTGCTCTCTTAAAACAGTTTCCTTTGTGGCCAGCTGCAAACGTAGCATCACGAGGAGCGGGGGCGGTAAAGCCATATGTTAGCGTGGACCCATCGCAGCAACCTGCTTTGATATCTGAAAGGTCCGTGACCAACTCTGAACCAAGAAATATTACACCTTGGAACTTTTAAAGCTCAACGCCTCCCCAGCTGCTTTCCTGGTCCCAGATTTTTGATAGCTGCAAATAATTTTCATAATTATGTCCCCCCTCGACTCACCGTCTGTGAACGCGCTTATGTTTAAACAGGTGGAGGACTCTTTCTTTTTTTTTTCTTTCCACCACTGCTTTGTCTGTGACACATCCAAGGAAACAAGGGAGAGATAAAAGCATGCCGTATTGACATCATTTTTCACATTATTGGATAAAAACGAACACGGACGTCTCTTTGATTCGATTTCAACAAATGTCATGTTTTATATGGCATTGTATTCCAGGCCTAACATGGAATAATCTGATTCTCCTTCCCTGGATAATGCCATTACACTGACTGATTTTCTCTCCTGGCTATTTCTCATGCATTTCTCCTGCCATGGCGTCATCCAACCTCAAGCCCGTCGGTTTTAAACTGAAACGTCAAGCACCTCCGGATTCCTCACCACTTCCCCTCAAATCGCATTAAAAACTTTCAGTGTGCGTGACTAATTATTTTCTCACCACCGCATTTGGCCACAGTAAAATAATTTCTCCTTTTCCCTCACCGTTCATCTGATATCCGTTTACGCGCCCTGCACTTGCTGAGCAGGGAGAACGTGTTGTTGCAGCGAAACCTGAAACATATGAGTCCAATTCACTTCACCCACGTGGAATACTTGTATTTTTGTAGGACTTGAAAAAGGACTTGTTGTTGACGCTGAGTGAAATGTAATTGCACTGTTATTGCAGCTGTCCATGTGAGGGGGAAAGCAGACATTTAAAGAACACAAGATGTTTCCAAGAAGACATTTTTGCTGACAGCCTTTCTGCACACCAACACACCTCTGCCCCATCAATCCACTCTGTCATCTACTATTACCCCGCGTCCAGCACTCACCCAACAAACACAATTTTTCCAAAACATCACAAGGTACCAAACGCTGATTCTTAGACTGTTCAGTTCTAAAACTCGCTTGTAAAATTGTGAAAATGATTGGTTAATATTCATTCCAGCGGAAATGTATGCACACAAGCCACCCGCGCACCCACCTGCCTACCAAATTGCCGTCCGAGCCTTATGAGAACTGACACTTGGTCAAGCTGCTTCTCGCTACACCTCCTCAGCTCGCCTTTCTTTAATTGGCTTGTCATGTTCTTTCATCAGCCAGCTCGTTAGCAGCGTGCTAGTGTTGAGGGAGATAATATCGCCATGTCAACCCAGCCAATGATCACACAACAAACACACATACACGCCGGTGCAGGTTAGTGGTGTGTAGTGGAGTCGCACGCAAATCTGTGATATAAAGCAGTGACTGGTGATACTTATACTCACGTCAGTATTCCAGTGGTATTTACTTTGTTCAGAAATACACAGCACAAGTTTAGCAAAATATTTTGGATAAAAATGTCTAAAATAACATAAGCAGTCTGATTCACTCAAACAGAGAGGAGAGAGTAGTCAGCATGAGAAAATGGATTTCAAAACTCACAAAAAAAAAAAGATGCAGTCTAAACAAGGTCAGGAATAATGACATTAAACACATTATACCACATCACTAAAAATGCATTATGGGTTTATTTATGCCATTTTTCAATTATTATTAAGTATTGTAATGTTCGTGGTATTGTGGTATGATCAGTACAGCTAATACTTGAAATACAATGCTTATACAGTTAGCCCATGCCCAAAAATTCCAAATGCCGTTTTTATGTTTTCGGTTTGTCTGTCTGTCTGTCCCATTCAGATGAACACGATATCTCAAGAATGCCTTGAGGGAATTTCTTCAATTTTGATAAATCGATGAAGTGATGACATTTTATATCCAAAAAGTGAAAGGTCAGCTTCACTGTGACATCAGGATGCTCTGCAGAAACACTTTCCTGGCCATTATTCAACGTTATAACTGAGGAACAGAAGGGGAGACATTTGATCAGGTTGTGAACTGGTGACACTAATTTCAGGTGTCCACCTTGAAACTGTGCTGATTGTATAGATCTGCACAGGGAAGGTGTGTGTGAGGCATCCCTATCTTTACAGAAATAGTTGTAAACTCTAAGTGCAGCTTGACTGGTTCATAGAGGCAGACAATCATAAGGCAGTATTTGTAGTTCTGATCATATTCTTAGTTTAATCGAAGGGTGAGAAAGTCTTCTTTCTCAAAGTCTCTTTCGACATCATTGTGACGTTGTCTAACAGCAGTTGCACTTGGCTGTTTGACTTGATGTTTTTGCCAATAGTCCCTTTCAGCTGTTAAGTTACTGGGAGATGTGTTTGACTACTTTTAACTCATCAGGAATTTATTTGGTCAGCGGCAGTAAAACGCACATGGCATCAGAGACTTGTGCAGATTAAACTAGGATAACACTTTAAGGCCACAAACAGACTTGAAACTCTCTAGCCAAGCAGCATTAAGACTCCACATAACCCACAATGCAACACTCTTCAAATTACAGACTCACTCTGTGATGCAGGAACCGGTGCAATTCAAAGAAAACATCTGCTGTTTTCAACATGTAAATGTTGGTCCTAAAAGATAACCACATAAAATGTGTCATTTTTCCAGAAAAAAACATATCCTGTTATTTTCTGGTCAATATGTTTCCCCTTTTTTTCAAATTTGTTGTCATGTTTGAAGGCCTTGTTTGAGATGAGGAATGTTAGTAGAGAATGTGTAGTTTGGCACACTTGAAAGCCAATTTCTATAATTGATAGATCTGGATTTGGTGTATTGTGCCTTTTAAGAAAATATCAGGGGGTTTTCATCCACTGGCGCAGGTGCATGTTTAAGTGCCATTATCATCATGGAATCACACCTGCTAACTACTGTTCCCCGAGTGTAGCCCAACACACAAGAGGCATCACACCGACAAACCACCTGCTGCGCTGAGGGAAATATATTCCATCATATAAGCAGGATTCCCAGGGATCCTTAAAAACTCTGAAAAGGCATTAATCTAAAAATAAGGCCTTAATTGTTATTAAAACGTATTTAATCAATCTTTCAAAAGTCTTACTTCAAAAGTCTTATTTTTGGAACATAGAAAGTAGGATTTTATAAATTATTATTTTCTGATGTTGCATTTTAAAATCTCAAAATAAGTGGTAACATCTATTTTTTTGTTAAATAATTTACCAAATTCCTTTTCTTAAACTCATCATGAAAAAAAATCTGGGAAGTAATATCTCATATGTAGAGTGAAAAACATAAAATCACCAAGAAAAACAGCCAGAAAATGCCATATATTCCCTCTTGGTACACCAAATAGATTATTATAATATATGTTAATTGTCCTTCATGCATTCCACTATAAAAAGGGTTTTTTCAGCACTTGGTATAGATAATCTAATGTTAATGATAAGACAAAAAATGTCATGTTTCATGTTACAATAAACATCTGGGCAAAATTTCCTTTATTTCCTATTTTGGTTATTGAGAAATTGGTCTTAAATTTCATTCCGAGTGGCAAAAAGAAGGTCTTCAGCTGTAGGAACCCTGTCTAAGTGTTTTTGTGTGTTTTCTCCATTTCCAGATTTGTGCACAAAGATGGAAATGTTGACCATTTTAAAGACAGAAATGTTGACCATTTTGGCTCCATCTGTCTCCATGTTTCTTAACTTTGCCTATCTTGACTTGTATTATTTGATGGATGTTACAGGTGAGCAACGGGACGGAGACGCCAAGCGGACGCCACTCAGTAACAGTTGACTCTCAGGTCCAGAAACAGCAGCAGGAGGACAGAGACGGTTTCCAACAGGCGCAGAGACAGTACAGCTCGCTGCCACGGTGATACCTTGTCTCCCTTCTCCTGTCTTTATTCCATCGTCTGTCTCTGTCCTCCTCTCTCCCTCCTCTCACTGTTACTTATCATGTCTTGCCTGCCCTTTCTAGACCTCTTCATTAGCCTTTTTCGGATTTGCATCAATTTCTTGTGCTCATATTTGTGCTTTCAACCTCTTTTCTCTACACTTTTCTTTAGCGTATCCCTTTGGTTACAAAGTCAATCACCACAAAGCCACGTTCAGCTCATCTGCACACAAAAACCCTTTGAATGAAATCATTTAATGTGATCGCGGAGAATTATTCCACTGATGTTCACTTTCATTAAGTCAATGTTGACCCTGATGAAGTGGTGACTTTGTCACTGGCATCAGCCCCCCCTCACTCCAACATTTCCAGTGTAATGAATACTATCATGTTTTTAAAAGGAATTTTCTCTTGGCAGTTTCTCGCCTTACACAGCTTGAGTTCAGAGCTACAACCGCTGCTCTTCATCTTCTCTATCTTCCTGTTTCGATTCTTTTGCATATTTTTCAAAGAGGTGCCAATAAAGCTTACCATATCTTACATCTCTAGGCGTTTGGGGGGGGGGGGGGGGTTAGTATCGGTATTTGCATTTCCTGCCTTCACTCTCTACGTGTGTATCTGCCCCGCTATCAATCCTCTGAAGCTCTCTAATCGCACTTTAGTCAATGCAAATTGCAAAGCCAACCAAAGCTGGTGGAAAATGTTCACATTTTAAGCACTTAAAGAGACACAAATTCTATACTTTGATTGACTGATGCAGGGATTTATAGTTAGTAATAGAATAAACATAATTTCCTCTCTGTGTTAAATACTTCCTCATTGCAAACAATCCAACGTGAGTTTTTTTGTATTATAAAATGCATGGTGTGTTCTAAAAATGAAGTGAAGTCTGATTTATTTAGGTTTTGCTGCTTTGCCAGTTTAAACAAAGACAGAACTCTTAAAGTGTGTATATATCTGTGTGTGTGTGTGTGTGTGTGTGTGTGTGTGTGTGTGTGTGTGTGTGTGTGGTCTTTTAATTTTCTTGGCTGGAGTAACTCTGCTCTCCTGTGATTTTAATCTCTCCCTGCACAAACAGCAATCATTTCTCTGTCGCCATCCTCTTTTGCTCTGCTGTCTCTGAAAAGTCGCAGTCGGGTCGATTAAAACATGCTCCCGTCCATGGCTATGGATTTATGGGTCCACCTGGATGCATAATCAATGCAGCTGTGTATAAGCCGGACCGATCCGTGCGTTTGCTTCATATGTGTTATCTTCTGGCATCTCCTGTGATGTGACAGTTGCCTCCAGGCCTCCGTTCTCACTGAGCTCCTTCTCTTGGGAAAGTTGGTCCGGCGGGCCAAAAAGCCAGGCGAGGACGGCCTTTGATATGCATTCCTCTCATAATCTCATAGCGTCTTTTAGCCAAGAGTCGCATGAGCTCAGGCTTGACGTTTGACCCCAGCTCAGGCTTTTCAGAGCTTGTGTCTCGGCGCGGCTCCTCATTAAAGAGCTAAAGTCTTACATCCCCAGATTAATAACCACAATTCCCTCTAACTCCAACCACCTCTCGTCTGGAACCCCTTCATCCTGTCCTTCTCCTCCAAAACAGGAAGCTTGAGCAGTCATCCGAAAAGGGGACATTCCCTCGCAACAAAAAAAAAGCTTCCCAAAGAGCTTCCAGAAGAAGCCATGGTAGCTGGTTATCTGATGACGGCCAGGCTTAGCTGGCTGTCTGGGATGTGAGGATTGGAAGATCACTAATGAAGGCTTGTTGTCGGAGCAGGATTAGCAGTGACAGGCAGTGGAGGGCGAGAGGGGGCCGAGAGAGGAACGAGTGCGTTAGTAGGAAAGAGAGACCACTGATTAGCCTGAAAGAGACACACAAAAATACACACACACATGAATGCGGTCAAGATAAGGTTCTTAAATGTGGCCTGAGTGAACTGCCAGTAGCTCCTCCATCTACCCATGCAGCTCCCTCTTCCCGCAGCCAAACCAACATTGTTCCACGCTATAAAGAAAACATTATTCCAGGTTTGTAGACAATTTATTTGTACAATATAGCAACGATTGTTCCACTGCCCATTGCACGCAGTTGTTTTGTTTTTTCTCCCCTAATCATTTTGTGTCTGTGCATGTGTGTGTGCTTTCCCCTCCTTCTCCTAAACTCTGATTCTTCCCAGCTGTTTTAAAGAAACACACGGCGGCCACAAATTTTTCTGCGAGCCAACTTCCTGGCTTTGTTTGTTATGTTCTGTCATTCTAAATTTACCCCACTCTTTGGCATGATGTATTTTCCCATCCCCTCCCTCTGTAGATGTAACTAATCCACTTTGTGACATATTCTGGCGCAGGAGTAGAGGTGATAAGAGAACTAACTCCCCTGACGCATCAATCACGAGTACATTCCTGTGGAACAATGCCATTTCTGCTCTCTTCTCGTCGCCATCGAAGACGTTACATCTCCCTTCTTCCCTTTTCCTCTTTAAAAACCTAAAAGGTCATTGTGGAAACGCAGATCGCTGCCTCATGCAACAGGCGTCTCCGGGTTTCCAAATAAGCAGCTCCCTCATGAGCGGTGCTGGCTGCTCTGTAAGCCAAGCCGGGGTGTAAATGCATGGCGGCTCGCCCAGACAGCAAAAACCCAGATATGGAGCATGTGGTGGGGCTCTCTCTGCAGTCTGTCCCTACATCTGCCCCTCCGCCAATTACCCTCATACTTACACATGCTCTACATGCAAGCACGTACACGGAACGGAGCAAGATAATGTGTTTGAGTCGCACATGTACAGTACATAAATGCAGACACATTTGTCCTTGCATGCATAAATGCAGACTGTATCTCACATACAGTAAAATGCCATGTTTTTCTTCACCTCTTCTTTGATACTGTGGACCACAAGTGATGCTGGATTTGTGGGATTCTCATTAGAGTGACACAGAGATGGAAATAGAAAAATGTTTAAAGGGAACCTTTGATGCTTGTCCTTATTTTCTGCCATAAATATATATTAGATGTTCATATTAAACATGGCCAAAGTTTCAAATAATAAGCTCAACATTTGTAAAAGTAATGAGCAGAAACAGACATTCTGAATACTCTGCATCCAACTGTTTTTTCTACTTTGGTTACAAGATGATGTCAACTCACAACAGATTTACAGATTTCTTTCCAGTCAACTGCTCCAGGCAAGCTACTGCAAGTGTTTACATTAAGTAGCCTACACTGCTACATGTAGCTACATGCTAACATCAGAGAACCATGTCTTCTTTGTTGCTGATGTTGTTAATTTCTCTCTGATTTCAGATCGTATTCCAGCTTGAACATGTCCAGTTTTAAAAGCTTTTATTCATAATTTTTAATTGTAGAAAGAGCTGCAGTAGTCATTACCGGGCTGCAAATACACTGCTACATGTAGCTGCATGCTAACATCAGAGAAACATAGAATCATGTTCCTTGATGTTGTTAATTTCTCCCTGATTTCATATCAGATTCCAGCTGGAACATGTCCAGTTTTGAAGATTTTGCAGATTTTATGGTGATTTTTTTACAGTAGAAAGTGACACTAACCACATGCAGTTCCATGCTATGGTCAGAGAAACGTATAATAAGCTCATGTTCCTACTGTAACATGTTTTGGTGAAAAGTTTGGTAAAAGCTTTTACTAATATTTTTTTCCACTGTAGAAAGACAAATTTCTGCAGCCAAGTAAACAATCGGGCTGTATTAATCTTGAATTCTATTCCACACAGTAACAATGTTTTCACTTTGTGATTTAGAATGGTAGAGGTCTATGCACGTGCTTACAGGAGGTACATCTGTGTAACTTATATTGTTATTTTGCCGTGTCTCAGACTAAGACTGTTGAGGTGCATTCGACATGTTTATGTTAGTTATACATTGGCAATTACAGGCAATTACAGTGAGCAGAAGTTTGCTGTGGAGATGACTTTGCTAGATGAGTGTTTCTGAAAGCAACAGATTACTGAGTTTTTCTTAAACTTCCTTAATGCTGTCTTCAGTATTAACAATCTCAGGAACCTGTAGTAGGAAACAGAAGCAACCAAACACAGTTCACAAGTGGTATCTCTGAGCCCAACATGCAGTTACATTGTTGTGTAGGAAAAACACATCAGCTACGATGCATTTTATGTGGTTATGTGTGGTCTCCATAGCTACCATGTAAGCTTTTAATACACAACTATAAATCAAGTTTTTTTGGTTCAGTCAAATTTATCATCTAAGTTTTTTTTTTTTCCCTGTCATGCAACATTTTAGCACACACGAAAGAAGAAATCAAGGTTTAAGGCAGAATTGATTGTCATTTTCTCTATTGTAAGGCTTCAGATTTTAAAAACGCTAGATATTTTGTCAGGAACACAAGTGCTTTAACCAGTAAATAGCCTGCTCTGTCTTTTGTTCCTGTCAGCCTCTCTGGAATGAGTCTCGGCCAGATAAGAAATTCCGGCATTTTGTCCTAAAAGCACGTCGCGCCCTTGTGTCCCTCTGCAGGCTTTTGCGCCCTGAACTCAAAAGCCTCTTAAGCACACAGCGGGTCAGTGAGGTGTGAATGGGATTTCTTTTAGCACCCCTGACGCAAAAGACACTGTCACAGGTCCTCCATTGCGCGGCGGCCTTAATGGATCCTAATAATGGGGGAGCAGACTCTACACTTTAGCCAAAGACCTGGCAGCTCCCGATGACAGCTTGCCAGGGCCAATTTCCGGAAAGGGGGGCATGTGTGGCGGGAGGCATGCTTAGTTTTTTGTGTAGGAGAGATAATATGTGCATCTTGGGCCGTCCTGTCAGCGAAGGGGCTGGCTGGCAGACTGAAGATGAGTAGAAGGCGGATAACGCCGTTAGGCCTGCCATTACTCTGTCTGTGCTGTAAGTGCACCCGTCTGCATGTCTAAAAAATAGTTAAATGGATGAAAGCAGCCATTTTTCTCTGTGCGGTTTTAACATTTGTGTTTGTTTACAATGTGGAACTAATAGTGCTGAGGGCGTTTCAGGCTTCCCCTGTCTGTTTCCTGTCTCTTTCATGTCTCTGTCTTCATGTCACCAGATTCAGTGTAATCATGCAGCAGACTATAACAGATCTCTCTTTGCTCCACTTATGTTGCCTTTACTTTTTTAACTCAGCACCACTACCACATCCCCCTTTTAATACCACAAAATGTGAAAATAGCTGCATTCTCTGCTGAAGTGCAGTTCTTTTAGAATTCCCTTTCAATAGTGCTGACCCAGGGGCCGCTACGGGAAAAAAAGCAATCAGCTGTACTCTCCTCCTCTGGTTCCTTTAGATTCAGGTGATGTTTAAGGTGACTTACTCAACAGCATGACTGACCTTTTTACTTGCCTCCATGTGTTTAGGCAACCGCATAAGAACCCCAGCACGGCGTCCCAGGACTCATGGGACAAGGTGTACCTGTCAGTGGAGGGATTCCAAACATCCAAGGAGAACCCTCGCTACTCAGGCAGCCAGGGATCACGCAACGGCTACCTGGGAACGTCCAACTTCAACGCCCGCGTCCTCTTAGAGACTCAGGAGTTGCTGAGGCAGGAGCAGAGGCGCAGAGAGCAGGAGGCCAACAAGGCAAGGCCGCCTCCTGTGCAGGAAACCCCCAGCGGCAGCACCTACGACCACAGCAGAGACCACACTCAGGCCCCGGGCTCTGCCCCGGTGCCGGCCCCATCTCAGTCCAAGGGCCCCTACAGACAAGACGTGCCCCCATCGCCTTCTCAGCTCGCCAAGCTAAGTAGACACCAGGGTTCAGAGAAAGGGAGGCTGTTTTACTCCTGAGACTAGAACTAGAAAAACAACATTTCTGAGATCAGGATTGATTTTAAAGAGCATTAACAGGGAAAAACACAAAGAGGGCAACAGTCTGTTTTCTTTTTATAAAAAGCTGAGATACAAAGATTTTTAAGAGACTGCTGAAAATGTTAATATTTGAAAAAAAAGTTTTTTTTTAATATGAACTAGTATCCTTTTTAGTTGCATCAAAAAGAAATGATTTTACTGTCCAGAATCATGATCGTCTAACTCTGTGTACAAGTGCCTTCCAGCCCATCGATTGTTCACCTTTTGGTAGCCCAATTTTTTTTTTTTTTTTGGGCTCATGATCTGCAGCTTTGACCCATCCATGTGATACATTCAGCAGAGCAGACAGCACAGCATCACATCTGACAGCAGCTCGTCCCAAACACAATCACCCCGAGCTCCAGCAACGGCCCAGGCATGTTTTTGCACCACTCGGGCCCCGGCGGTGACCTCAGTCGATACCACGCTTTGTGTGAAGAAGGCTTATTTTTGCTGTTGGTGGAGACTTTGTCAAGCACCATGAGTTCATGTGAGTGTGTAGCTCGTGTGCATGCTTGTGTGTGTGTGTGTGTGTGTGTGTGTGTGTGTGTGTGTGTGTGTCTGGAGTTAGCATGTAGTGACAGACTGTGGAGGTTAAGCAGCTTGTGTGAGCTGTGGAGTCTTAGGTTTTGGTTTCAGATGCAACACTTTCCCAGAGTGTGTACCCCCCCCCCCCCATTCAATATGATAATCCTGAATTCTGTCTTCCTCTGCTGGCTGCTTTATCTCTCCCCTTCACTTTGTCACCCTCACCATACGGCACTCTCGGATGGAGGAAAACAGCTTTAGATCTCCTTTATTCCCACCCTGTCCCGCCCACCCCGGAAAGGCAGCAGAATAAATGGGGTCAGATCTGGGTTATTAATTAATGTACCTCATTAAAAATGAATGGGCCCCTTTGTGTGTGTGTATGTTGTCACGTATGGTGGGAAGGGAAAAACAGCGACCTTGCTGGCGTGGCTCTGGCCCCGTCCTCGCCTTGGCTGATGTGGCTGTAACCGGAGCGCGCTGGCCCCTAGGTGTCTGAGTTGTTCCTTGTTGAATATTTCATCAGGGTGGTTACATTCGGAAACCACAGCGGCTCTGCCGTAGGTGGCCTCGGTGTGGGACTGCCCGTCCATCGGCCCGATACAATGGAGCTGATTTTGTTTTCCTTCCATGATTATTTCCATTGGTAGAAAAACCACTCGGGAGCCTTTCCACCATTCAGTCAATAATTAGCGGTGCATTTTTGGTGTGTGGGAGAGTGTATATGTATGACCCCGTGTTTGTGTGCGTGTCTTTGATTTTAATCCAAGAGCAATCTTTAAACAGACAAAGGAGTTTTTTTTTTAAAGTGAGGCTGTTTTTCCTGAAAGAAGTGAGGATTCATTTTAGGATCCAGTTAAAATTAGTTGAAGTTAAGGTTAAGTATGAAGCTAATAATTAGTTTATTATTTTACCCAGACTTTGTGTTTATTAGGCTCATTTTTCCCCTCGGTACATTTACATGCACTTAAGAAACCAGGTTGCACAGTTCGCTGGAGAACAAGGTTACAATAGTAACCTGGTGACTGTACATAATGCAGCAGTTCAGTAATCAGACTTCTTCCCTACACCAACAAGATTTTTGATGTATCACCTAGTTATTTAACACAATATGCTGCTTTATGATGAATGTGATTTAATTTTACAAAATGTTAAAAATTGTAACAATAGGTACTGTCTCATTCAGACTTCAGGCGGGTCTTTGGTCAATTTCAGTTCTGGCTGGCTTTGGGAGGGAATGATTTTGAACATGGGAAAGCACTGCTATATGCAATGATCCTCTCAGCTGTGCCACTGGTAATTTCCCTCTCTTTGTCATGGAAATGCATGCAAGTAAAATTTGGTGTGGCCAAGAAATCTGTGTTTTCTAGGAGAAATCTGGCAGAGGTTTTTGTAATCCTCTACACCAAGTATGGAAACTAGGTGTCTGGTTTACATAATGTTTTTGAATTCAGTGGAAAACTCCATCTGATCCCTGTTTTTTTACAGTAATGTGCATGTCAACACTAAGCGGCAAACATGGGCTGAAAAATGATTTCAACGTGCCACAAAACTGCAGTTTCACTAATGGCCACTCGAGGCTGACTCCAAAATTTGGTCAATCCCCAAAGAGCCTCACATTAAAATGTCCAACTTTACAGCAGAAATTAACATGTTTACAGCCTGGTACCAAAAACGTTTTTGTCTCTATGGTTAAGTTCCCCATAACAACTGTAGCAGAGCTGCATTTCTTTTATATCTCTTCTGTCTTAATATGACTGAGGCTCAAAGTTGCTGCTTGCTCAGGGTCACTTTGGTCGACAAGCTGTCTATGTGCATCACCACAGTCGATGAGTCCAATCCAACCCTCGTTTCTCCACAGCTCCACTTTTTTTGTCCAAATACAGTCACTTTAAGAAATTTAAGAGGGCAACAGCCAACATGCCAAACTTGAGACTTCAAAGTGGGAGTTCATAAACCAGTGGTCAGGGTGGCTGCGTCCATTATTTCATACAGTCTGTTGTAAAAACACAGCAAAGAGCAGGGGAAGTTACAAACAATGCAATGTTTCTTACCAGTCATCTACACGAAAAATGTATAAATAACACCTATTTCCACAGCTGTTGGTCATAGAGAAAGAGCAGCTGTTTATGTCCCATCGATTAAAATTCAAATAAACCTCAGGAGTAGGATATATTTTGGTGGAGAATCTCTGGTTCTCACAAGTACATAAAGAATAGAGTTCTCACACATAAAAAAGCATGTAAAATACAGTATAGTAAAGTTGTTCGTCTAACAATGTTCCAGTGTGTGTGTGTGTGTGTGTGTGTGTGTGTGTGGGTGGATGGACATGTGTTTAAGTGTCTGTGAACGCTGCCAGTAACTGGATGCTCCAATATGTCTATGAATATGTCTTGGCAGCCATATGAACCACTTGGCTGCTGAGTGGGAGAGGAGCAGAGGAGTAGGAGGGAGAGAAGATGGGAGGCCTGACCTTGCAGATGATTCAGTCAATGGAGTAATCACAACTATTCCTCTGAGTCTGCACTACAAACAGGAGGTTACAAACAAGGCTACGCTCACTTCTGCTGTCTCTACTTCTTCTCCTCTTCATTTATCTCCTTCATGTGGTGCTGAATTAGACTGGGTCTTGTTTGTGTGTGTGTGTGTGTGTGTGTGTGTGTGTGTGTGTGTGTGAGGGAAGTCCAACTCTGACACAGAAGATGTTTTAAATGGTGTTTCATGTGTCTCATCATGACCTGCGAAAGGGGTTCAAGTGCCTGCAATATCTCCCGATTTTTTTCCCCTCCTCATATGCAAATTTGATAATATCCAATAATGCACGTTTATTATTCCCGCTGTGTAATTAATGTTTGTGCGCCGCCTCTGTGACACATGGATTCTTCCCATAAAGCTATTGTTTCGGGGGAATTTTTTTTTTTTTATCCTGGGAGAAATGAGAAATATATTATTATTGTTTCACTGTGTTTTTATGACCATCCCTCATTGTATTTTATTATCCACAATATGGTACTACGGTGGTAAAAAAAAATGACTAATATGTAAGCACAGTGCAATTTTCCTTTTTACAACAGTGTATCATTAAGAACTGTTTTCTGCCATTCTCTGTACATACAATATAAACTTTTTTTCAGTGAATAAATTGAGGGTGGATTTAAATTCTTGTAACAGTAATTTCCATTGATTGCGCTGCTTTAACATTCACAAAAGCTTTTTCTTCTTCATAACACACCAGCGACATAAAATGCATAATTAAAGGCACATAATGAATACCTTAATTCGTGCTGCTACCCTACTACAGTTTTTAAGATATGATATTACTGGTTTAAGAATTAAAAATGAATTCTTCTCCCGTTATTTGGCGTGTGTGTTTCAGCTGTATTTAGTAAAACCCAGAAGATGTAATAAAATAAAGACTTTACTGTCAGTCATCTGGTTGCCAGATCCCTCCTCATGCCTTTACCAGCTAAAAATAAAATACAGTTTTGAGAAGAAAAAAAATGAAAGGAATAAGGATTTTCGGGAACTGTTCCTCTCATAACTGGAAAATGTGGCTCCCACATTTGTTGAAGTGGCAGTGAAAAGTAAAAACACGGCCTCCCTGTCTCTTTATCTCTTTAATGTCCATTCCTGGTAGGTCAATGTAACGGCTGGCCGGGAGGTTTCGCCTTGAGCTGGCTGAACTTCTAATAACATCCTGTGATGACTCCTATGGTGATAAAGACAATAGTCAAATTTATGATATTCAACTCTGGGGGGAAAGGCAGGATTTAGGATTTGGCCCCGCATCACAGAGCTCCTGCCAAATCTGTCTTCATCCTGAGGAAGGGAGAGGCCTTTGAAAGAATCGGTCTGGTCAGGGTGGAAATATACTAGAAAGCACATGCATCCGGGATAAAGACATTCACTCGTCTATAAATCACCTTTGGGGATTTGGGTAAAATGAAGGTGAAGAGGGAGAGGAGACCAAACTGTGGATATTTGCCCAGACTACGTAACTCCATTTGAACATCCCTGTTGAGCCACAGTCAATTTCCCTCAATATTATCTGTGATTGAGTGTCAACAGAGGAAATGTAAAGAAATGATCCTGTGCTTAGTCCAGTCTGCCTTTACAGTCGGTGCTTTTTAGAAGCCCGGGGCCGCATTTTAGCTTTCAACTTGGTCAAATGTAAGGAATGTTTAAAGATACATTTCCTACCTGTCATATTGTGGAAGACAATGCTGTTGTCTTTTACCAATGATGTTTGCTATTGACTTGATGTTTTGATTCGTACATGTTTGTATATTTATATTATTTCAGTGTATGGACCAGCTCATGTTATTTCATTGAATGCAGATGATACCCTTTTGTTTTTTTACAAAGCTTATGAGTGCAAATTTTGTGTAATGTACATCAGAAGAATATTTGAGTGTTTCAAGCTGTAAAGTTAAGCTGTCAAGGAGTATTATAATGACATTAACCCTCTCAGTTCCCAGGCCAAAATCTACTTGAATTCACCAGCCTCTCAAAGTCTCTCATTTGTTTCAGATATGGATTAATTGGGAAGGAATGTTTGAAAATGGGGATTTTTTAATGTGTTTTTTTGTTTGTTTTTTTCAGTTGCATTCAAGATTTATGTTGGATGATAGAAATTAGGGTTGGTGGCAAGGTTGGGGATTTTGTGTTGCTGAGAGCATCGGACACCAACAGACTTAAATGTTTATACCCAAATTCTGAATGAACTAAGGAGGAAAAAAACATTTGCAATTTCCCCAGTGTACTTTTTGCCTCATGTCCTATCTTCTGCATGCTCAGCCATGGTGACGCCCCCCCTCAACCAACCTGAGAATTTCCTGTAGGTGAGAACTCACCTGACATTGACAATCTCGTGTTGTATGCCACATGTGTGAAAGGGCAACTCTGGACCATTTCCAAACCTGATTCTTCAGATGTTGTCCACAGTGCATTTGAAAATGGCTTTGGATTGCCACAATAATGCAGAAAGGTTCCATGCAGGAATGATAGCTCAATTTGCTTGTAAGGACCGGAGCTATTGACATGTTGATTGACATCGAAACAGACCAATCGGTCTTTGTGGATTCCTCTCGAAAACAGTGGACTGGTCACTGGCATTCCAGTGGGACTGATTGGGTTAAATAAAGCACAGAGAATATGGTCCTCACCAGGTTTCAAATACCATTTAAGATTATAGATACCATATGGTTTGGAGAAACTTTAGCTTTTATAGACAATAAAATGTTCATTCTGCGGCTATTATTCTGTTGTGATTTGTGGAAATGTGAAGAAGGGATACTCGTGTAACATCATCACTACAGAAGCCATCACAGATATAAATCTAGTCGACGTACCTATAGAGGTAATGTACAGCCATCAAAACACAATAGGTCTCATCCTAGCATGATACAGAACGCAGCATGTAACCTAGCAGGTACTCTGCAGTATCATCTTGCACCCTTAACACTTTGAGGCCTGAGGGAACAGTAAAGCTGTCTTTCGGGGCCCGCTCCGTCCGATCATTACTCACACTGAAAGAGCTCCTCCGAGTCTTTAATATCCCCCTTTTGCATTCCTGCCATCATAATACTCCATAATGAAAACCTTTTCCTACAGTGATCAACGGCAGACTCATTCTGCCAGTTTGATTTCATCACTCCAGTATGTCCTCTTGACCCAGCAGGCCAAACCAGTAGACCCCAGTGTTGGCAATTGCAAGTGTGTTGATATGAGAAGCAGATGGGTTTCGTGTGAACTGCCAGTAGATTTTTTTTAAAAAGTGTCTTTTGAGCCTGGTGAGGTCTAAAACTGAGTCACCTGTTTTGGGGTGAAGAACCTGCTTCTCCCTCTGATCCCTGATCTGTTGTCCCAGTGGGATTTCAAAAGAGGAAGCCGACTTAGTAGGAAAAATCGTGCTCATAAATCTCGGCAGATGCGCAATTGTGAGATAGCTGACATGAACACGCACACGGATACACACACATGCATACCTGGGGGTTCTTCCCTAAAGCTTTGGGCAACATCTGGTGAGTGTGTGGAGAGGAGAGGCTGGTCTCTGTAATATGTGGGGAGAAGAGGGAGGAGGTCTAATGCCTTTCACTCTCTAGACCATGGACCGGGCTGTGTGTGTGTGTGTGTGTGTGTGTGTGTGTGTGTGTGTGTGTGTGTGTGTGTGTGTGTGTGTGTGTGTGTGTGTGTGTGTGTGTGTGTGTGAGAAACACAGAGAGTCACAGATGAACTGGCATACTGAAAAGATGACCAGATGAGGAACAGAGCGAGCGTACAGTGTTTACCCGAACAGCCCCCGCTTCCTCTTGTATCGACTAGAAACCCGAGCACTTTGCACAGGAAGATATTATTATGTGAAATTTGAGGGAAATGTTTGAGGCAATAGGCCGGCTGGTTGACCTTTAATAGCAGTCAGAGATGTTGGATGAAGCCACCGCAAACTGAGCTTGCTGAACTTTAAAGACTGACATAAATCTGAAGTACTTCAATTTATCGCATATGGGTGGACTATCATTTTTCCTTTAGCTCACATACTTAACAATATGGAAGAAATGAGCAATGTCAAATTTATTCAAGCTGGGTGATCATGAGTCTTTAGAAGAAAGAAGAGAGAGCGATTCAAGTCAGTCATAATTTTTTAATGATAATCTTGTTGAGCACCATGTGAATAAGACTATTTTTTTATTTTTTTAATATCCTCTTTATGTGTCATAATCTGGGATTTTCTGTTCATGTGGACTTTGTTTAGGTGGTTTTCCTTGTTTCGTGTATTCATTCTTGTTTAGTAGTTCTGTTTGATTTTGTACTTTCAGTACTCGTGTCATTTCTGCTTTGACTTCCTGTCTTAGTGTTTTACCGCATCAGTAATTGTTCTGCCTCACCCTGATTAGTTTCACCTGTCCTTCATGAGTTTGCAGTCACCACACCTCCTGCTCACCTGTTTGCACTTCCAATCAGTCACTCCCTAAATATACAAGCCCAATTCTTTGTTCTTTGGCAGTTTGTTAAACTGCTGTTAAACTTGGGTATGACATCAAGTTTGATGTATGCCGACTGAACGATGACAACGTCTACTGACTTGCAGACTACGACCTTCGACCATTGACATCAATATGCAAAAACAAAACGTCATCCATCTATGCCGCTGTAGTGGCAAGAAAAGAAATGTAAACAAACGCAAATGGAGCCCTCGCTATAGTGGCTTTTATGTGTGTCAAAAAAATTCTAAATCTAAGATCAAGTTTTTTTACTTACCCCAAATGTTTTTTTTTTGGTTTTTTTTTTAAATATCAGCAATTTTTTTAAGATTATAAAATTTATAATGTTATTGAAAGGGACTTAGCTGTGCAACCCAGTTTAGAAAATAATTGATATGTGTTGCCTCTGCTCACATGTTAACCATCAACTGTAGTATCTCACCATTTGACCTAATACAATATCACTGACCCCAGCTCACACCATAAAATTAGGTCTCCTCAGGCCAAACCAGGTCCCAGCCAGTTTACAGTAGTCCCCTGACGGGCCTCCTCTTCCTGTGGCAATTTAACCTGAGGCCCTCTCCCACCATGCCACCCATGGAGCGTCACACGCTGCCTGGGACCGGCCTCATCCCTGAAGGCGTCGTGAGGAGAGCACTTCCCCACAAATGAGCCCAGAACAATCAAGCTAACAAGCCTCCACATGTGCAATGAGTCACTGCCATGTGAAAGCTCGGGCTTGATGTTTTTTACTTGGACATTTTATTTACACTCCAGCGGGATTTGAGGTTTCAGTGAAACCTGCAACACAAGCACATGAAACGCTCTTTGGGTCTCTGTTTAGGTTGTGATGCAACTTCATTACACAGAAAAAAAAAAACATTTTTATGATACTCCGTCTCCTGTGAAGCCTCAGAACTGTTTGCATGATAGCTACTTGACTCGGGTGTAATTTGGGCTTGTAAAAACTGGTGGTGGTGTTTGTTCTTGCTTGTGCAACATGCTGTTGCTGTGCAGTGATACGCACTAACTACCATTAGAGATATTACTGTGGAAAACAGAAGCTTGTGGGCAACTACGGGGCATTCCCTGGTGGGCTGCGCTGAAAGTAATGGGAGCTGTCATATTCCTCACTCACTCAGGGAACATTCAGGGCCCTTTACTCGAGTAAAGTAGCCTGTCAAAGAGACCGATTGAAAACAGAAGGTGTTCTGAGGGCCGTTTGATTGGCGACACATGTGGAAAGAAACTGTCAGGATTGACAGTCTCTTTTCTAGCTGCCTTTGATTCTTCAAAAAGCGCCTTTGAGGCATCTGTCCAGTCATGCACACGATGTTGTTTACCCCCAATCACTTTATGCAAGTCATGAGAGAGTCAGCCCAAGTTCATTCTAAAGATAAGCTGATGGTTTATAGCTGCACTTTTACTCTCCGCTCGCGGGCAAAATATATAATGAAACAGAAATCGACAAACACAATTTCATCTTGTTTTCGTGTGTGGACAAGGAATTACACGTACTTGACCAGCTTTGAAATGGTAATGCATTGTTTGAAGTATTCTGGTAAACAAAGTAGCACAACAAATGCAAATACGCGCCGCGGTTTTGATCTCATAATAATCTCTTCCCCCAAATTCAGGTTGTTTCTGTGTTTTTCGACATCAAATAAATGCATTATTCTACTGAGCATCTACTTGTGCGATAGCATCTATAATTAGTATTTCCGTCCCTCTTGCTGACTGCATCCACCTTTAACTATTAGGATTCTGGGATGGAGTTTTCTGCCTTTTGACACTGAACAAAGCCTTGTGCTGCAAAACAACGGCCGTGCGGTTTGCAGCTGCCATTCTGTTTCCCTAAATACACACTGCGCTGTCATTTATGTTGACATTTCATTTGTTTGACGCACACACACGTTTGATCCGTGCTCTGCCTCACTGTCCCACGGAATAAAAGACATGCAGTATTTATGTATTTATGGATTTATACAGAACATCCCGGGCCACACGTTCTGCTGAAGGGAACAGAATGGCTCCAGCAAAGCGTCTCCGTTGAAAATCTACATGGGAATAAATCCTATAATCTCTCCCCAGTTTGCACACTAGACTGGCTGAGAGCAATTACTCTGACAAAGAAAGCATTTTTTCCCCTCCTTCCTTTTCCTCCTCCTTGCCTTCCACCATCCTCTCTGCCTTGTGTCAAATTAATCCTTTGAACTTTCCTAAAGATCTTCGTCTATTCCCCTTTTTCTGCTGGAGAATGCAGCCACTCTCCGTCTTTTTTTACCCCCTTTTCAGATATGGCACCCGGGAGAGGAGATTGCCTTCCGAATGAAACAGCTGTCAAGAATTCCCAATGTCTCCATGCGCTTTCTCCCTCTTTGTTCTACCTGACCCCCCCTCATCGCCAAACCCCACTCACGGAGAGGCCTTATCTTCTCTCGGTGGGATCCTCACAGGTGCTGAGTGAGGGGTGGGGATGTGGGTCCTCGAGAGGAAGAGGGAGGCGAGGAGAGGAGGAGTAAGAGCGGATTAAACAGAGCAAGGATGGCGTTCCTTTTGACAACCGGGGGATGGAAGACGGGGGGGCGAGGCCGCTGTCGGTGATTATTTAACCATGGAGGAGGGGTGGGTGGGGAGCTAGACACCTGTGGGGGAGTGCACAGGCAGGGGGTGGAGCCTGTGAGAAAGGGAGGGTGACCATCTGTTGCAGTCACAGGCGGTGGAGGCGAGAGGCACCGGGAGCCTTCAGCCCAGTCCAAAAATGCTAATGGTGTGCCAGTGATGCATATCAAACGCACATCTGCGCATGGAGCAGCATTCTCCTTATTACTGTAAATACATGATTCATGCGTGCTCCCACATGCTTTAGTTGTATATCAGCAATTAGCATTATCACCTTGGGTTGTTTTATTTTCCCCACCGCGCGATGCCAAAGTTTCATTATTGTTTCATTATCGTTTTATTGATTCTTGCTTTAATTGACCTGGTAGCATAAATGCCCTCAAACCAAACAATCCATACTCTAAGTGGCTCTAATTTGATTTTTGTTTTGTTTTTGTTTTAAACATTAATCTGAATTTGATTGTGGATGCAGTGGAGCAGGGATGATGAATTGTTTGTTCCACAGTAGCTGCCATACGGCAAGGTTACAGGACTTAACTTTTGAAAAGAACAACCGGGTGCAATATACTGTACAGAGACACATAATTAGTTAGGAGCAAGGTTACTGGATGGATAATATTTTTGAATATCTGTGAAATTGTGTTTTTACGTGTACTGCTGTATTAATGATATTTCCCACAAGAAGATTAAGAGCTGATAAACTGAAAAGGATGCAAAAATATACTAAAGCAATATAAGGAAAGATTATGGTTTGGTTCAGTATTTGAAAAGTCAAGAGATCCCATCCTGTGAATCAAGTCAGCATTAAGTTTTTATTATTTCACCAAATGCACAATGTTTCCTTAACCTTAACCAAGTGCTTTCAGACTCATGGAAATATGCATAAACCATTAATCATGCTTTCGCAGCTACCTACTGTAGACCGTAGTGAAAACAAATGAAATATGTTGTCAGCAAGGTCCTGAAAACATGTTCAGTATTAAAATTTGTAGACTCTGCAAAAGTATTTACCATGAGTGTTTTCTTATGTTGATAAAAAATTTAATCCAGGCAGCTTTGTATTTCTTTCAGAACATATTGCTTTTGAAAATTACTAATGCTTAAACATATTTTTTTTTGTCGACAGGGTTACACAGCAAAACAGCAAAAACAGCTCCAGAGCATAACTTTATTGTCTGGAAATGTCTCACCAATAAACACAATCAACAGTAAAAAATGTATTCAAATGTTAACTTCTTTTTTTCTTCTTTAGGGTTTCTTTTGTTTCTGCATGTTGATGAGGTGGAGTCATAAAACTTAAAACTGTGAATTTCAGGGCATGTGAGTTAGATGCACACAGGTCTCAACGTGGAGGTGGCTGAGCCGCCTGCTAACAGCTAACTGCGCTAACTCCACAAACAAGCAATGGAAGATGGATTTTGGCGTTGGGATCTTACGCCAGAAGCACTGCAAAAAAAAAAAAAAAATAAATAAAAACAGCAATAACTAAGCCAGATATGCATCAACACATATGAGCGGCTGCAACAAACCACAGAGAAGCTCAGATTACAACACATACACACACACACACACACACACACACACACACACACATAACGTGACTTACTTCTCCACTCGAAACGCCATTACTTCATTAAATCTTTTATAGCAAATAATAGTTTGCTGCTATATTAATGCTATGCTTTAATGCAAATTTCCCATGGCCTTTACTACCTAAAATTGCATCTGTTCACATCCAATCACGTCTTTCCATTTTCCTTTATGACTGCTCTCACTTTGCAGTCTGTGCACACGGGTGGACTGTTCTCTTCACTATGTTTGGATTTGAAACACATCTTCCTTATATTCTTCTACCTTCCTGATATGTTACAGATGTCGAGCTTTGATCCCGCAGCACATGTGCGCCCCATCCTACCGCCGACCTGTGCCTGCCTCCTTCCACTGTGACAGTGAGTGTCTTTAATGGTGACGCTGTTTTGTTTTTCCTGTCTCTGGGGATAGATAATGGGGAACGCTCCCCCTCTGAGGCGAACGGGCTAGGAGAGGCTCTGTAAACATGGGGGAATGAAGATTAATCACACACTAGAGATGGTGTTCCCACTTTAATAATCAGTATTGATTACTGTCACCTTACATCTGCACCAACAGCTGCTGCAAGGGGGGCCCGTCGCCCAAGGCTGGTCCACCTCACACTTCCCCTGTTAAATCATTGTGCATTCAGCGGAGAAAAGAGGGGTTAGAATGAAATACACACCAATAAATATTCTTTATTGTCTATCAAACAATAAAATAATACACGCTTAGTTTAGCTTCATCACCACAGCAGCTGTAGAGCAGCATGGGCTCATGAACATGAATATTTATTTTAAATGCTTAGATTAAATCCCACTGGTCTCTTTTGCCCAAATACATTGAATTTTACATTTTGTTTCACAGTGTGAAGTTAAGTACTCTGACCAGTGTGGTCATGCAAAGTGATCGTTTAGTGCAAAAAAATTTGAGGTTTGTTTTTTTTTTGGCAAAATATGCATTTATTTTTCTTTTTTTCTTCTTCAAATTTACAATAGCAGTCAGATGGAAATGCTTTTGTCGGATGGATATAACATTAGCCAAATTGTTTTGCTCTGTTTAGGATAATCTAGTCTATTTAAAAAAAAAAAAATTAAAAGTATCAGGCAGATTTAACAGCATATCCTATCCTAATTTCCATTTAGGTGGTTAGAATAAGCGGACTCACCTCTTTCACCCTCCACCTGCCCAAAAAAGATAGGGAAAAGAATATTTAGAAGTATTATAATTGCACATTTAAAACTATGTTGTTTTCTGTGTTTTCTAACATCCTTTTTTTTGTCTTCTTTCATTTTTTAAAATTAATTCCTTGCTAATTTTGGGTCAATACTTCTTTCATTCTTTCATTTATTCTTTCCTTCTCCTTATGTTTTTGAAAGAAATCAAGCCACTTCTCTCAGGTTTCAAAGACTTAATTAAACACAGAAAAGAAAGCACAGGAGCAGGAACAGACATCCCCTAACAGCACCGCACATGATTTTTTAAAAGTTGGATCATGTTTTTTGTAGTTACAACAACAACAGCAAATAATAATTCTTAAGGTTTTTTGTGTCTGATCATTTTACAAGTTGCCCCTCTGTGATGGCTCATGGTTCGACTTTGCTGTTTTTCTTCTCTCTCGAGACAATTTTGCTGCTGAATTGGTAGCAATGGCACCATACTTCTTTTTTCGTGTATCATCAAGTGACGCAGTATATTGTGCCATGAATGACTGTCCTGCAACATAGCACGACACAGTCTGTAAACAGCACTTTGAACTAGTTCCTGTACTGGCACTGTTAGCTTAAAACCAAAGTAACTTTTAAAATAATCATTTATCATCATCAAGGTGCAGCTCAAGGACTTCAGTTTCCTCTTGTGAGAAGCTTCAATAGACTGTTTTGTCTGAACAAGTTTTCATAAGGCTGTGGCTGACAAGTTGATGACAGGTGATATGTTTGATCACATTATAATTCAGTGTTTTTGAAGGTGGAGTTTGGAAATTAAGCAAAAAATAATTGTTATGCTCAGTGTAACAAGATTATGTAACACTGTTTGGCACCATTTATCACTGGTTCTTAAAATTCGTGAACCCTGCCCCTGCCAGGCACCTTCAGCACTGCACTACTTGAATGATTAATAAGATACAGTCTTTCAAATTCATCTTTCTGAAAACAAACAACCCTTATATTTCACATGTGCATTCAAACGTATAGTCAAAATGTATGTTTCCATGTTTGGAACGTACTCGATGTTATTAATTAGAAATATGGCAGCAGTTTTACTTCCTTCCTGCAGATGTTTGGGTGGAATGGGGGACTGACAAAAGCCCATTCATTCCCCCTCTCTGGTGTTGGTATTAATCCCTCTTCCTGCACAAGTTTTTGCTTTCTGAATGAATAATAGTATTTTTTCAGGCAGTCACGGGACATGAGAGCAGACTCAAGTTTCATAGAAGATGGGCAAGCAAATCAGTCCAAATCCTTTCCGTGTTCAGGATTTACATCCAATCAATGTCGTCTGTGGTTACAGTGACAGTGATACGAGTGTGTGGAGAAATAAATAAATAAATAAATAAACAAAACCAACTCCAATAATACGTGATCTCTGACCTGAGGCTGAGGCATGCTGTTGTGCGGGGCGTTTGTGCAGACACGGGGGCTCATGGGTAATGAGAAAAGAACAGCAGTGGGGTTTCTCTGAATGAGAACACGGAGCGTTGTGACCCCAGGACGGCCTCTCTCCATCTCCAGAGCCCGGGGCAGGAAGGCTGGGAGATTGAGAGCCAGTAGGGACTATTTGATTGGCGTCTGCACCGTGTCGATCTGAGCACATTCAGGAAAAAACTGCTGCGGAATGTAACCGGTCGAGTGCAGCGGAGATAAAGTGAAACACTGGGAGTTGTAATTCATTACTTTGTAGATAACAGAAATGAGGCTGTAGGTAAAAAAACAAAAAAAAAGACAATCGATTGAAAATGTATCAGCTTAGAATTTACAAGTCGTGGTCATGGTGATCGTTGCACTCAGCAACACAGTGCTGCGCTTTGTCTCCTGACTTATTGTGCCGGAATAATTACACAATCATGTTGTCATCTGTAAGTGCAAGCCCACACGCTTGGCCAAGGTCCATTAAAACTATTCAAAGGGCTACACCTCCTCAGATAATTATGTGGCAAAACAACAGATCAATAAAAGCATTTATTTGGATTGGCTTTTAAAGTGGAGTTCATTCATGCATTTTTGTAAACATCTTGGGGCAGAGAGCAAGGTGTAAGACGTGATGATTGCTGCTATATGTTTGGACGCCGATGTTGATAAACTCTCACTCCATTCCGCATGCACTTCTTGAACATGCGCCATTATTCATGCATTTATGGGATGATACAGATGCAGTCACAGCAGAGTCGTTAAGAAATCTGCAAAGACGTGCAGCTATTCTCCCAGCTGTGTACACCACCCGAATTATTAAAACTTACATTGAAATATGTGTTATTTCTTTTAAAGCACGAGGATGTAATTTCTTTGGAGAAATGAAAATATTGGCACTACGCAGTTATACAACAATGCGCCATAATGCTTCGGACTGAGTGACTGATTGGTCTGAAGCTTGAATGGGTTCCTTTGAGAACAACAAAGAAACAAAGCAACTCTGAGCCCACTCATTCTGTTTGTTGAATGGTAGGAAATCACACAGAGCGATAGAGATAACTGAAAACTCAATAACATCTGTTATTTTCCCTCTTCTTGTTGTTTTCTTTGCCTTAAAAAAAGAATATTTTTTTGTTCTAATAGTCAATAGATAACTACCTTTTAGATTCTGCTATTTGATAAATTAGGAGTAAACAAGCTGAGGTGCTGTCACTGTTATAGCTGCTGCTGCATTCTCATATTTACTGGTGCAGGGCACAAATAATGATGGGCTACGTCGCCAGAGATATGACTAAGCCTGCTATTATTCATATCAGAAATGTATCTGTGATTTTAGGTCAGCGCTCCTGACAGCGTCGGCCTGTCTGCTTGGCTTTCAAGGTGTGAAATGCTAGATGATTGAGAAAGAAGGGGGGCGAGAAATGAGAGTGTAATTGTGTGTCATTTCGCTCTGCTTATCTCTGTTAATAATCATCCCTGTGTGGATGTATGAAAATGTGCTCCTCAAGTGTCAGAAACATCTATCAGCATGTCTAATGGAGGCCCTGGTCAATGAAAAATGCATCGGCTGATTCAGATGTGAGGGGGTGAAACACAGGCCGCGGTACTTAGAATTATTTATGGTGGGATCCCTGTGAAGACGCAGAGGAAAAGCGGTCATTGTAATTCATTTTTCACATTTTGACCAACTCAACTCAACTGCATGACAGGGGAAACTTTGAAGCATAAATCATTTTATTACAATCAGATTTTTTAAAGTTTTACCATCAGTTCTATTGTTTCTGGTAACATCCTGGTCACAAATTGCTAAAAAGAAGCATTGACGTGGCAGCAAACACAAGCAGTCAAACAAATACAAATAGGCCTATGATGAAAACAAACAAACAAAAATCCCCCATTTCCTTTTTTTGTAAATATAACAATGCTGCTCTTGAAGTTCATAGCATATTTGAGGAAGTTAATGTACTTGCATGATGCTTGCACATGTTTGGGTTGCACCCACATGGTTGAATGCATGTTTTGTAAGTCACTTTAGATTAAAGCATCAGCTAAATAAATGCACTATATATTGTAATGTTGTGTAGGCTAGGCCTCTTTAACCCTGCCTAAGTCAAAGAGGGAATAGAATATTTCATACCCAGGCGGGGGACCCCCCCCCCCCCAAAATAAAGCATGAAAGTAGGAAAGGATTAATTAAAGAAAATGAATACCATAAAGTGATGCAACAAGACACAAAACAACTAGCAAATAGGCAAAACAACCACAAAAACACACAGCATGACCACAAAAAGACACAAAATTATCTCAAATAATTTATACAAAAAAAGATGCATAATGACCAAAGACAGATGCAAAATATTAACAGAAAAAGAGACAAAAGCACCACAGAGTCTGTATGTCTGCCTATGTAGAGGTGGTGGGGCCTTTTGCATATCCGTGCCCAGGGGCCCATTGTCTCCTGATCCGCCCATGCCCAAAGCTTCGCAGTCCCTAAAAAGCAAAAAGTCAGGTCTCCCTACTTGTGGCAAAATTAAAGTAATTTAAGAGAACAAAACACAACATATATTTTCATCGAGTTTCCTGAAATAAGCGAAACAGCACACCCCTAAGTAGTTGTCTGTCAGTGTTTGCGTCTTTATGGACAGTCAGACAGGTGAAGTGTCTGTACGTAGATTAAAACAGTCACGTGTGAATGCCTCAATGTGGATGTACAAGACACAGAAGAAGAAGGTGAACCGTGCAGCCGGTGGCACTTTTGCCTCGAAACAAACGGAAACCTTATCTAGAAGATGAAACAACGGGAGAGTCACCGTCGGGTTTTTGCGTTAAGTGTTAAAAGTTTCAGCGGCTAGCTAGCTTAGCTGTCTTCGCGTGCGCAGTTAGCTAGCAGCGACAGAGCGAAGAAATGAGGACTTCAACCAGCAAACGACGCAAAGAGCATTAAGAGGAGGTGTTTGAGGACATTATGTGACATGGACAAGTCATATCCACTAAAAGACAGGAGACGGTGGACTTTAACATCAGAAAAAGGTGAGTTTGATACGCCCCCTGTCCGTCTTTCTGTCTGTGTGGTTGTCCATAATGTTAGGGTTAATCGTCTGTCTTTTGCTCCCTGGTTTCTCTCTTGTTTGCTGTTTTTTACTTTGAGGCTTTCAGTGTTTTGTGGTTGATGTTATGGAGGTTATATTATGCGCTGTATCTTGTTGATGTGTTGTAGCTGTTGTCTACAAAGTCAGGAGGTACAAATTATGAGGTGTTTCGAATTTTTGGGAATTGCTCCAGTGTTTATTGGTTGTCGGGTAACTTGTTGACTAAGTGTGAATGACCTAAATGTGCAGAAAGTGCGCTATGTTTTTGTTTGAATCTCTTAATACTCTCTTTTTTATGCTGTGCTGTATAATAACATTAGCTTTTGCAATCTAACTAAATGCAATGCCATAGAACTTGGACTGCAAGCATATGGGAGACTATTTAATGCATTGAGGTGAACATAAACTTATGTGCAGTCAGAATCAGGGCAGCAGTCCCCTTGTAGCATTTTTTTTTTAAAAAAAAATCATTGCCACAGTAATAAAATAATAAAAAATAGCAGTAGTAAAAATGGCCTTAATCGAATTACTATCCTTATTTTGACTGCATGGATATCCACTTTGAGGATTCAGCACCAGTATCAAATAGTTTAATTGCAATCAAGCGTGTTGTGTTTGATTTTTACTAACATACCCACATAGCTTTCTAGCTCTGTATATACTGAGTAAATACAAGGCAGTTGCAGTTATCAGGGGCCATTTAGGCCAGAATTCGTATTTTAGTAATCTACTTGCAGGTTTCAAGGTTCCGAGGATATTTTAAGTCAATGCAAAATATGACAATTTAAAGTTAAGTGTCTTTCCCTTAAGAAAAAAACAACCCAAACCCAAACCTCTCTCCCCAGTGGTAAAAAAATATTTGGTGTGTTTCCCCTGTTCTGCACCAATCCCTCTCATAAATAATGAACAGTCCCTAACATGGTTCAAAATCCACTTCTGATGTGCTCAGTTTTGGTTTACATCCACACAAGGTGGTTTAGATCTGCTGGCTTCACTGAGTTATCCTTAAATGTAAGCAGAAAAGTCTTTTTGAACAGCTTATATTAAAGGCAGATCATCCATACAGCCTCGGGCAGAGTGACATTAGTGATTGAACTAGTATTAATGTGATACTTAAATTCAAGCTGATATCTTAAAGAATAATCATCAAACCAACCTCAGCATGATGTGAAGTTCCAGTGTCCTCCGTTTTAACCTATAATCGCCAGTAGCTCTTTTTTTTAAAGGAGCTGGATTAACATTTATCTCATACTTTGCACAAATCAGTTTTATCTTAGCCAATAACACCAAATCTAAGAAAAAAAGACCCAAGTTGAAATAAACCAGAATGGTGATTTAATTAAAAGCGCGAAGGCTTTATCACCGAACTAACTTAAAACGGCTAAAGGCAGGTCATTAACGTGGCTGTGGGCTGATGCATTAGCGAGTTAGTCAGCCCTGATGAGATACTTACATTAATGAAATATATGAGTTACCGTTAGGATTATTAGAATAATTATAAAACTACCATCAGCATGATAAAAAGTTCCAGTGTCCTCTGTAGCCACTTTAAGAACAAGCTAATGGCCAATACCTTTTAAAGCAGGATGAGGATTAGCATTCGTCGCCCTCTTTGCGCTGAGTAATCCACTGATAGGTGAGGGTGATCAGATTGTATCACTCTGCCTGAGTAATCCACTTCACATGTTCCTTATAATAATTTTCGGCAGGTAATCAGCAATTTACAATGGATTATCTTTTGAAAGTAACCTTGCCAACCCTGTTAATCTATTACGATTCACCCTGGTGTAATTTCATATTAAACTGGGTGACAATTCATTAGGTGGGTGCAGTGGCTCCTGAGTGCTCCATGCACCGCAATTACAGCCCATAGTGGGGGGCCCTGACCCCAGAATGGGCCTCCAGTCATGACGACCAGTAACGCTAATGGAAGTCGAAGAGTAAGGGGACAAGATGGCTGTCATACTCTCAGCGAAGGGCCCAACCGCGCTGACAGGTGAGGACGGGCCTCTTGTAATTATTTAGCGAGGACATGGACAGAAAGAGGAAATGAAGATCAGATGGAAAGTGAAATGGGCTCAGAAATGCTGAGGATGAGCACTTGTTGTGGAACGAGGCTCAGATGGCACAGAGAGGCTGATTTTAATGGCCAGTCTTTTTTTTTTTTTGCCTGAGGGTTGTTAAAGCAGAAGTAATATTTAAAATGACTTTCAACATAACAGCTAAATGCCTTGAAAGCCAAGATTAATGAGGCCAATACAAGTTTTATGGCCCAGTGAGATTAAGACATTACACCACCTTACGTGTGATAATTTACTTTTAAGTATAGCAATATTCCATAAAAGCGGCATGTCATTTTTTTTTTTTTTTTTATGTGGATTGCGGCCTTTAATTTCAGCAGCTGAAAGTGTTCTCTCTGTTTTCTCAGCTGCGCGGCCACACAGCGTTGTATTTCGCTCCAGAAAATTAAGTGAGATCAGTGTTTGGATTACAAGTCTTCAGTGATGGATCGCATGCTGTGTGTTAAAGCAGGAGACTTACTGAAAATTAATAAACATAGGAATTTTGATTCGGAGTTGTCAGAACATGAGAGTCTTTGGCCAGATCTGTCCGCTATGCTCTCATCAGGATGGTATGTGATTTTTTAAATTCCCTCGGATAAAACATCTTTGCATCCGTAGACGGGGACACAGATGCACAGACGTTTCCTTGCGGGATGGAGCCTTCTGTTCTCTCTCTCTCTCCGAGTGCTGAGGGAACGTGAGGCCGCGTGGTTTAGCAGTCACAGTAGAAGCTACAGAATCTGTTTTGAATTGTGTCTCATGAGTGGAATATAGATGACATCCTTGGCATTATTCCAAAGAGATAACTGAGTCAGACATAAGGAACCCCATTGAGGTGGAAGGAAATGGGAAGGAAATGGCTCCACACAGGCCTCCAGGCCGTCATGTGTATCATACCTCTGTAATCTGAATGTGATCTGTGTTTCTCTCTCTCTCTGCTTGCCAAGATGATCAGATGGCATCTTTTTATCTATGGATGATATGCGAACAGTTAATTGGCTTTTTATCGAACATAAGCAACTGTATCATTAGAAGACAGAAAGCAGTTACAGACAACAATGTGCCGTCTCTGTCGGTCCATACGCATGAGGTCAGAGGATATTTACCGGCCGAAAAATACACAGCGAAAGATGTTTATCTTATCGAGCGGAGTCCATGATTGTGTCCTAAAACCTCATAAAACAAGTGAGAAAAAAATGTGCGTTATGAATGTTTAAGTTATACTCCAACAGATATCAGCTTGTCTCTAAAATGTCCAAGTGATATATATTTTTAGGAAGAATGGTCAGTGTGATAGTATTTCAAACATTTTAATGCAAGAAAATATGTGGGATCAAGCCCCTAGACTTCATATAGGGATCCTGCTACAAAAAAAATATACCAGGATATTAAAAATATTCCGACACAGAGGTCTTGCATTTAACATCCTTTCTAAGTAAAAGTATATAATGTATCAAATATACTTTTAGAATCAAAATTTGTACAATTTTGTTTCAATTTAATTGTACAATTTATATAATTAATTTCGTACAATTTAAATACACAAAATGACAGACATAACCCAGGTAGAGGCAAAAATCTTATTGGGCTTATTTGTAGCCTCCACCTCCAAAAAGGTTAAAATTTCATAATGTTATAAGAAACACAGAAATGAATAAGTTGTCTCTGAGACTGATATAATGCCGTATAGTGCATTATTAGATTGTTAATTCTGATACATCAATTTGTGAGCAGCATTTTACTTTTTCAGGAGCTCAACATAGAGCTAATTCTAACATTTTTTTATACAGATAGCTAGTTTAGTCATGTTGGCCCCCTTTAAGGGTCACAAGATAGAGCTGAGGTGTTGTGAGATCATTATTGGTGAAGAAAAGAAGAAAAGTTCCAATGGGTATTTACATGTTGGACTTTTTTCTGATCTTCAGCTGCAAAAGAGTGGTATTGTTTTCACCTTGTGAGTCTGTCGTCATTGCAAAATGATGGTGGTCCTGGAGACACCTATTGTTGTGGGAACTACAGCAGAAACTGTTTTGAGAACTTGCTGGATGTTTTCATGTCTGTCTGTGGAAAGATATTTTCACTTTGATAGCATCACAGCCATGCAAGATGCAGGCACGGATCTTTGGAGGCGTGTAGTCCAGGTCACTGTTTGGCCCTGGCCTGTACATGTTTTAAGTTCTGGACATCACAGTTGGTGTGATTTAGCTGCAAGATGTTTTAAATGAAATTTCGGATCACTTTGGCTCTAAATGAAATCACCTGGGAAAATTGCGGAGACATCTGAAGTCCAATGTGTCCATAAACTCAATATAGTATGAAAAAATGTCTGCATCTCAGAAACGACATGGACCACAATCAAGTACTTTCGAAATCCTAACAAGTTGACTATAAATAATATACACCCATGCAGTGTAAAAAAAAAGATATTTAATGTCCACAATGTTAGAATTTTTCCTATTTTTTCCTTACTAAAAATCCTTACTTTGACTATTGATAAAATATGATTTTTTTAAATGTGATCTTAAAGATGTTAAAGTTTCTGTTAGATACTTGACTTAAGTATGACCATTCACAGATATTTTGCAGTGCCATTTGCAGCGTCAGTGTCCTCATTGTTTTAAACACAGAGGCTATGAGGACTTTTAAAATTTGTTTTTAAGAGTATAAAACTTTAACTCAGTTGCAAACAATGATGACTTAATTGGAAATGGATTTTTGCAATGTCAATTCACTCTTCAATAAGGAATACAATTAACTTATTAGCCAACTAGACAGCTATAAAAGTGTTGTATATAAAACTGAAAATTGTGTTTTATAGGCCTCAGTTAAAAGTAAATTGTGTTACACAAGATAATAGCACTTCACAAAAATAGTTGAAACTACTCACCAAATAAGTCATTAAAAAGGGAACAGAAATGAGAGAAAATGGCACGCCACAGTATCAAGAGAATAGCAAGAGAACAAGAGAGCTGACTTCAGTCATGTCGCTGACAGCAGCAGTTACTGACATAAGTTTAGTTTCCACCAAAGTTTAATTATAGTCAAGCAGGCACCCATTGGAAGAGACGTGTCACACCACCTCAGGGGGTGCTGAATCTCACAGGTTAAACATAGAGCGAGAAGCGTGGGACGCCTCTCCACCTGCTATTCTCCATTATGCTCCGCAGAACGCATCAGAACGCGAGCGATGGACAGACTCGACACAGACAAGTGTGCATGTATACACAAACATTTACACAGACAGTAAGAGAGGGCTTTGTCTGGGTTCAGGTGGGAGGCTGCAGCACTCTGCTTTCATTTCACTCCAGGATTCTCAGTGCTTAGCATGCAGTGATGGATAAAATAGGAAGTAATTGTCTTCTGTTCAGACACCCCCAGACCCTTGACGGCTGTCATGAAGGAGCGGAGGGGGAGGAGAGAGACAATGTGACAGAGACACAGAATAAGACACAACGCAGCTATGTTTCCATCCACTGTCAAGCAGATGCAATGTTTGAAAAACATATCTGAGCAAAAATGCAAACTCTCACTAGTACACAGTTGTGCTGTCACTGTTTATAACAATCAGTATGTTAGTCGTATTCTGTGCGTCTTTCTAAGTACACAACAAACTGAACCTGACTTTTGATTCCTTACCGTCACAGAGTAGACAACAAAAAACGGATGATTGAAACTCTGAAATATGAGGATGCTGTGTGTGAACTGGCTCGTGAGCTGTCATGAGAACACATTCAAGGCTAAAAAATGAGTCATGGCATTGAGTAGTTAATGGCAACGGTTACATTCACACCAGTATTTCACTATTATTCAGAATGTGACAATATTCTGAATTTGCTGCAGGTCATGTGAACAACATATTCTGTGTAAATATTCCAAATTTTCTTCAGAATGTATATCATTTTCTGATTAAGACATGGGATATACCAGTATTATTTGGGTATAAGGAGCATATATATACAGCCAATTTGTAATATGTGTCATAATTGGGATTTTTACTACAGTTTTGCGGCTTTTGTCTGCTCATGGTCAGCCCTCTGTGTTGTCGTGAATACACAAACCAACTCGCAAACAGTCTGCAAGGCTGTGGAATAGATTCATGCAAAAAAAAAGCCCACGTTTCTGGTCATAAGAAAAAACACTCCCTCTTTTAAACTTCATAAAGACTTGGATATCAACATGTTTTTAGATTTGCACCGTTTTGCTGCAGTGACCTTTACAAGAAGGTGGTTGAATGAATGAAAGGGGGAAGGATGAGCTCGCGCGGCCTGTCAAGTCTTGCCACCTGTGGGAAACTGTGAAAAAATTTAATGGCAAGAAGCAAAATTATGGTTTCAGCTATTCTACTTTTCCATATTTTGATAGGACATGACACGGCTTCAGGTAAATGACAATTATTAGCCACGTAAACAGCTGAGTAGGAATATTGTCTTTTTCAGAATAAGGGCAAAAATTGGATTATTTTGTGCACGTAAAGTTACTGAATGTCTTTTTAGAAATTTAACAAAGACTTAAGAAGTAAGGGATTAACGGGAAGACGCAGGCAGGCAGTCGGTTTGCAGCTTTCTGTCATCATTGTTAGCTCGTCCAGATGTTGACAACAGGGTGGAACATGGCGGTGCTGAAATGGGAAATGAGCGTGGCTCAATCGAGGCAAAACCTCCCACAATACTTGTCTTTAAGGCTTTAAGGCTTAATATTTCTGTGACAGGAGCTAGATTTTCCACTGATTCTGGTAAAAGGCCACACTGGCTTTGCACGACTGCATTCATTTGCATCTTCTTAGTCACAGAAACTGTCTGCCATTTTCATTTCATGCAACACATCCTGGTTGGCTTACTGGGATAGCGTCTGAATGGGTTGCTCGTCTTCCCAAAACCCCATCAATGATGCAGTGACATCACACTCTGGAAATTATGGGAGACAGCAGGAAGTAGTCAGGATGATTGGATTCACTTGCGCCTTGGGGCCCAGTCCGGTTGACTGTATCGACTTTATAACAGGCCAGTGATTGAAACCCAGCTGGTGGGACAGATAGAAGGAAAAAAAAGGAGAATTGTTGCACCTGATAGGTTCAGGGCAGATTTTTTAAACTCTAAAGCATTTCCTCCTCCGCTTCAGTTTGATTGTGCAGGTGACAACACTCAGGTGACAGCCAATACCCGCAGCAAGACGAGTGAAATGCACACCATTTTTTTCCCCTAAGAAAACTGTTGTAAGTGAGATGGTAATCCAAGGCAGCTACAGGAAACAACCCAAAACACAAGTTTTTACGAGTGCAACGATGCAGCTGTTGACATTTGAGATAGCAATTACTCATTTTTAGACAGTTCAGCACAAGAAAATGAAAAGAAAATCTGCTATTTCTTAAAAGCAAAACTAAAGCCAAGTCCATCGTGCTTATCATCATGTGAGACAGACAGGGACTGAGAGTGAGACACCAGAGCCGATGAAACTCCTCCACCAGTGATGCTGAGCTTCACTTCATCCAGACTAGGAGTCATGCGGAGGGTTTAAGGCTAGCTGCTGCAGCTAAGCTTTCACCACCGTGGATCTGTCTGAGAGCAACAAGACAGCCGCACGGAGAGAGAGAGAGGGAAGGAGAGAGAGAGAGGAGGGTGGCGGTGAGGGGGAGCGAGGCAGGATTAGGAAGATGGATTTGGATGCTGGTGAAGGGTAGCCAAACGGTGAGAATTAAGGGAAAACAGTGAGCAGTAAGGCTTATCAAGGCAAGTGAGATTTAGCAAGGCCTGAAAGCAGTCCACTGCTGGATGCTGGGCAGTAAAACCTGCTGCTTCAGCTGAGGCCCGCTGTGCTCGAGTGGGCGAAAGACCCACATCTGACCTTACACTAAACACAATATGCCTCAACATTTACGCATCTGTTCAGTTTAAAGCTTTTTGTTTCTTAAATGAGAAATTGTAGCTTTGAAAGGTAGGCTGTCCACTTTTTTTAACAATCAAAACTTCTATTGAGTTTTTTTACAATGAAACTTTGAATTTCTGTTATCATATTTAATGTCATAATCACCCTTACAAATATCCTCAGACAAAATTTTCAAATTAAATGAAGTGATTCATCAGATTAAATAAGTCTTTTTCTTCTTTAAAGTAAAGCAGTTTGCTCTTAAGGGGCTTTATGTGTAATTCAGAGCGCTCAGAGTTGTCTGTACACAGCAGAGGCGTGTCCAGGAAGGGATCTGGGATGGTACGAGCCACGCCTGAAATCTGATACTTAAAATATTTTTTTTTCTTTTCTTTACCTGAATTCAGTGCATGTCCTAGAGGCAAAATTTAGCCTAAATAAAATTTTTTTAATCAAAAATTAAATCACTAGAGCGCTGCTTTTGCTTTCCCCTTGTGCTTTTCTGCTAATAAGCATTTTTTTTTGCATTAAATCAGACTTAATTTTGTATTTATTTATTTATTTTTTAATTTTATGTAGCAGTCAAGGATGTTTGAATTGAAAAAGGGACAGGTATTAACGGTAACAGCGTGGTGGCATTAACAGCGTTATTCTTCTAGGCCTTCATGCAATTATCGGACTGCAAATTGTGGTGTTTTTTCAGGTGGTTTAACAAGTTAGTTGTGTTGCTTTGTGGCACAGACTCAAGTCTCATGTACTCTTTCCATGTGGTTTGATCTCTCCTAAATCTGGAAATACTTTGAAACAACAGATGATGATGGTTGATGACAGATGATTTTCATTTTACCCATATGCATTTGCAACATTCTTGAAAGTTTTTCATGAGGCGCTGTTGCAGGGTGCACGCATAACGGCATGACAGCTATTTAAAAGTGGAGGCTGTTAATTTACGGTGTGCTTCATTTGAGATGTAGCAGAGTTTTGTATGAGTGGAGTGCACATTTTAAACATCAGCATTGCAATCGATCATGCTCATTTATGGTGGGAAGCCAAAGTAATTAATATTCAATTAATCGTGCAGCCCTACAACGACGCTGCCACAGTATCAGTGGTAACGGGCGTACCGAGTACTCGAGTTCTCATGTCCGTCCCTATTTCATAAAGTTCTTTAGACTTTAATTTTCCTTTAAGATAGTACCCTCTGCAGCAATGTGTTGTGAAGGTACATTCAAGGCATATACAGTTTTCCAGGGTTGTTTGTCTTTGTCAGTTTGGCTCCATCCCTTTGTATCCATGGTTACAGCAAAGAGAAAAAAAAAAATTAACCTATGATTAAATAATCATATCTACTGAGCACACTCGGGGTTCATCTGGGGATACAGTGTTGTATGCATCACATTTGGAAGTCTGTTTAGAGATTTCACTTTGTTCATATAAACAAAGTAGCATTGAAAACATATGTTTGTGAATCTGTGCTGGCACAAACACAAATAGTGCAAGATGCAAAAACACACTGGAGCATTTTTTTTTTTTTTCTTTTTTTCTCAAGGAAGTTTAGCTTCAGACTGACAAGCCTCTTGGACTTAAAAGATATGCTGAATTTTCAGACACTGCTGTCAACCTCTGGGTATTAGCGTCAGGACAGCACGATGCGGAACACTGACCCATTCTTTCCTTTGGCATAACAAAACAGCAAAGAGGGCATCTCAAACATGCAGGATTAGGCTCATTTTAATATATAGCACATGCCCTGCTTCCTCCAATGTGGGTGCCAGAGACAAACGCTTTCCATAATTTAACCAAGTGTGGCTGAGAAATGATCCATGACCATGTTTTTTGTTTGTGAATAACTATAATAGCACATCTGAAAGTGGATTGTTTTTTTTTTTTTAAGACTCCCTGATTTTTCATCTGTAGTCGGAATTCATCCCCCTTTAATGGATTACCGACTGTCTCATCCCATTACTTTTACATTTCTGAAACCGCTCATGCAACAAGTTTTTTATGCAGCGCATGTATTGTGGCACAAATATGTATCAGAAAGTTAGGCAAATTAGAAGATATTTGAATATAAAAGGGCAGAAACTAACTCGGGCTGTCAGCAACATCACTCGTCTTATGCAAACTAGCATGTCTTGCTAAAAGAGCTTTAATTTTCACCTCAGTTCTTTACTAAATAAAGAGTGTTAGCTAATACCTAGAGGCATGCAAGCAGCAGGATAATTTACACTAGTGAGATGAAAAGGGTGTCAGGGAATTAATTACAGCATTAAAGGTGCAGATAGCAACAGTCTCAATGCCTCAGAGAGAAGAAAACAGAAAGAGAAGAAGAAAGAAAAAGAGAGATCGGTGTGTCGAAAGTTATCTCTACCCTGCAGCACAATGGGAGTGTTAAACACGGCTAAACACTTCAAAGTGCGATTCGGTACAGGGAGAGACGCTCAGCGGAACGACCTCTACTTTGCGTCTGCGTGTGAGCACGGTTACAGATCGCCTCCGCTCTCTCCCTCGCTTTCTTTCTTTTGGTTCCAACTTCAGCAGATGTTGCAGAGTTTAAATTATTATTTTTTTCTCCTCACGTGAAGGTACACAGGAAGCCGACGCTCCTCCGTCTCCAGCTGATTGCTGGGACGTTATTGCTTTGACTGAGGGTGACAGTAGCTGTCACGGCTGTCAAACGGCTCGGCCTGCAGCATATCAAACCGCAGGTTATAGTGTGACTGGTGACATGCTCAATCAGCCATTAAAGAGAAATCACTGTCAGTGGTACATGGCTGCTGACAATCAGTCATCTCATGGAGGAGACTCTTCGGCCAAATTGGACTCAAGGTGATAGAAAGGAAAACAAGTGGTCTAAGGTTAGACCAATACATGAGCTTTTTATTGTGCAGTATTGGTCTTTTATTAAATTTCGGAGATCAGCTAATCACGTGACCTTCTTCTGACATGATGTAGATTTCTGTGACAGCCTTCACTCTTCGGAGGTCATTGTGCGTGTCCCATGTATTCTCCCCCTGTAGGAGCATGTGAGTCGGAGTTGAGAGTCAGTGGTGACAAAATATGGCTTAATGTGTACCTATTAAAAAACTACAGTACCAGTACCCTAAAAGTGACACTAATGCCAATAGTGTACTTCATTAGATACCCATAATCTGGATTAAGTGGCACGTTGCATAGCTATAACTCTGAATGTTCTGAGGGCATTCCCCATGATTTGATAAAATTCACAAATTCTGATTAAAAAAAAAAAAAAAGATCAGACATTGGTGGAACACGTATTTAGATCCTTTAGTTGAATAAAGTATAAAACATAACCATATTTGAGTGAAAGCCATTCATTAAAAACATAACTTGAGTAGAAATGAAACATGAATAACCTTTGCTGCGTTGTACAAATCATTGTTGATTTCAGTGGCCTTTACTGCTGTGGGTTTTCTTTTTTTAAGCCATCTGCATCGCTGATTTTCCTGCCCTAAGCATGAGTATATGATGAGTGGATAACAACTAAAAAAAGGCTTGGAATTACATTAAAGATTTTGAATAATGTGACAAAATAGCAGTTACTGTAGTTGCGCTGATACCAGTTGTATGAAACTCAAAAGCTGTGTCCCACCTAATATTGCATCTTTCCTTTTCAAAGCTACTCCATTCTTGGTTTGGGAACAATAAACAAAACAATAAAGTTTTCCATAACCACTCCATAAAGTTTTACATTGAAGCAGAAGTGAACAATTTGGGGTCGCTCATAAATCCAGACCAGCGCACACAAGACTGATGTAAGAGGCTGAAACAGCCCCGAGAGAAATACCTTCAAATGCCAAGAGCTGTAAGTCAGAGATTGAGTCCAGGTCCGTCCACAGTGGAATATTACAGTTATGCTGTAACTCTACACAGAGGGCCGTGCTCCCCATAAAACATCAATTGAAGCTTTCCGAATCACCCATGACTTACCCAATAGTTCAAGTACAAACCAGCAGAGAGGGGCCTTTGAAACTGCAGGTTTGGTGTTTCAATTTAGGCCGGCCATCATGGAAACTTTTTCAACATGAAAGTAGCTCAGGCTGGAGACAGGTGGAGTGTCATGCTCTGTTGCCATGCCACCGGTCAGTAAAACACACAGGACAAGACGTAATGAGGGTAACATAACAGCGTCCAGTCACGATGGAGAAAAAAAAAGAAAAAAGAAAAAGCGTCGAACCCTGCGGGTAAAAAATGTCTGTCAAATGTATTGCAAGGCTCATAAAAGCTCCTTCCAGGGGTTAACAGCTGGCTGGTGGATGAAGGATGGGGTGAGGATGAGGTGCAGGTGGAACAGAGGGGGAAAAACGACTAACCTTAATCCCCTAAACTTTCTCCTGAAGGAAGCACTTTTTTAATTCCAGACTCATCCTGCCCTGGGGAGGGACTGTTATCAGCTGATCCCCCCCCCCATTTTCCTTTTCCTTTTCCCGTCCCCTCTCCGCGATGCATCTGCCAGGTGTGATAAGGCAGACAAACGTTACCTTTACAGGGCTATTAAAACCATTTCCCCCCGCAGTTTTGAAATGATTATCGCCTTAGGCCCACGGTTACAGGTTAGCTGATAGCTCACCTCCATCTGCCCATATCTGGGTGACTCTTTGAGGCTTAGGGCTGGCTGGGTGGTTGAAGATTATATGCGTTGCTTAAACCGCTTGAATACCAGGGGAAAACGGCAAAGGTGGGAGGGAGGAGGAGAAGAAAAGGGGTGGAAGAAATGAAAAGAGCAGGAGTCCTGACATCCACAATGCTGTAGCGGATGATAAGGGATACGGTGACAGCTCTTCCTCCCTGTGTCTGGGGCTCGGATGGACTTTATGTGGGACACATTGTCAGGTAAAGGGCAGCTGCAGTCAGTCTTGAAGGAAGGATCTTTTTTGGCTTTCAAGAATTCGACATTGTTAAATGATATATCCTTAATTTGTTATAAATTGGATTACAGTGAGATATCAGTCTTGATTTGAAGCACCTTAGGCAGCGATTGTTAGGTGGAAGGACACATTTTTTTCATACAAAATAGAGAGAAATTCCTTAAAAGACTGGAGCCGTCTCATTTACAAACACTTAAAAACTGCTTACAGTAGACATTTGTTAGCCGCTGAGACAGCTACAGTATCTATCTTCCTGTGTGGATGCTTCCTGCCAGCCAGTCTCCCAAATCCTCTCAAGCATCACGTCTGCTCCATAGAGATATCACCAGCAACGCCAGCCGCTGCTGGCTTCTTCCCATTACCTGCTCCTCACTTATCTGTCTGTGGCTGACTGATGGTCTTCTTTATTTCTTCCCATTTCCTGCAGCCCATTAGAATGTGTCACTTATTGGCAGTCGATCTGGGTCAAATTTGATCTTCTTTTCTATTAACATGTTAAAAAAAAATGCCGACACGCACACAAAAAGACAGTTCAGATTTTGAAAAGGAACCGTTTTCTTTTGAGCGAGCTAAGTGATGCTGAGCTGAAGTGTTCATTAACTCTGTAAAGGTGGAAAGAGCCCTCCTTTAGCCACTCTGACACCTTCCCAACAGAATAATCTGACAGCTGAGGCACTTAATTGAGGTAGCAACGAATATATATTAACATTAATTTAATTGCACTCAGAGAATTTCCTTTCTAATTGACCTTGGCCCCCTTTACAGCGTAATTACTAAGACCGTCACTTTTGCGCACCGCAGCCAGACACATCCTGTAAGGTCACTGACCCTGCAATCTGCATAAAGAATTAAACAGGTGATAAAGCAGGGCTTACAACAGCCTAATGACGAATTATCAGCCGCCAGAACCTGTGAGTTCATTTTTAATGTAAACCCTGATAACAAGGCATGTGGGAACCAGTAAGTATGTAGTTAATAAGACCAACTGGGAGGCATAAAGGTTACTGAAATAAAAACCAGCTGTCTTTTGTCTTTTTGCGCACACACATTATGCCAAATAGAAACTACCGGGAGCTGAAGTCGACATGAGTTACGGGTAAATGTTTTTATGGTCGATGCTAAATGCCAAAATCACTTGTTACTTTGGCATTTAAGACAAGAATAATGACTCTTTCGGGGGCGGCTTGGTTGCCCTTACGGAGGCACTTAAGACATCTAAATATAGGCTTGGTTTATGATCAAGACTTCAACTGTGAAATGTATTAATTAAAAAAAATCCACCCCCTGCTATCGAGTCCTTTCTCAGCTCAGCGAAGACAATGATTTGTCACTTGAGATGTCCGCTGCTGTTTCTCCTGACCTTGCGGCAGGCGCTAACTTGTTATTCTACACAAAAACATAACAAAGCACCTTTGACTGGAGTAGCTCCTTTAACCAGAGCTTCTAGCCAGTGGTTCACTGGAGGTGATTGGAGCTGCTCAGCCATGCAGTCGAGAGCCTGCCGAGAGCTTTTCACCCCGCCGTTTAATGAGCTATGTTCAGGTCCACTCCACATCCATCCCGGTCCATTATTGGCTCCAAAAAGCTTTCAAAATGTCATTTGAGCACTCAGTCTACTTAACCAATAGCCTATTCATAAGAGTGCCAATGGTCCTTCTCAAAAAGGGCCATTTTAATTCAGATTAAACAATTGGGGAAAAAACATATGTTGGCCAACTCACTTGGCACAAGGACGTGATTAGTTGCTGTAATTTTAATACTGGTATAAGTGTCAAAATACTCTCCAAGATGTAAAGTACACTATTGTGCCTGACCTGCTTCGCAAACCTAACAGAGCAGGCCAAAACATGGCCGTAAATTCAGCTCCCGTCGCCGTTCACAGTGCCCAGCTTTTCAGTCGGACACACAAACAAAAACTGAATTGGTAACATGCTCTCGGGATTAATTGGAGGCCTCATAGGTGTTTAGAGCATTCGTTCTCCTGCGTCGGAGCCCCCAGGGGTGTTGTTTTCTCTGCCATGGTGTTATGAGGAAATTTCAAGTAATGAAAAAAAACAACAGTGCGAACCTAGCCTGCAGTCCTGCGCTGGCTCCCCAGGGAGATGAGAACATCTTATGAGTGAGGCCTTTCAATAATGGAGTTCCCTATTAATCATCTTACTCACATGTCCTCTTTTTGTTTCCTTTCTATTTCATTGAGTAACCATTCTTCACAGCCGAGGGGTGGGGGGGGGGGGGGGGGCTCGTCCACTACCATTCAAGTAATTCTCTTCCTTCCTGCCTCATAAAAAAGGATTATTGGCAAATGTTCTCTGCCCTGAATGCCTTGGAATACACAGAGTCCATCAACAATTAAACACCAACACGGCACAGAATGGCTCTGTAGCCAGGCGCTGATGCTCGCCTTGATACAATTATTTCATTTTGAGGAACAGATGCAATTAGATTTGGAAGGCGGTTTTCATGAAAATGGGAGAAATCAATGGCCGAGCCAAATGTTGGCTCTGAGCCCAATTATATACGTCTTCGTGGACATGACATTCAACCTCATGTTTTTATTAGCAAAGCGAGAGAATTAGTGGTTAAAATTGAACGCTTTACAAGACAATCTCAGAGGCATTACCATAAGAAATAGAGCACAAGGGTGACACACGATAATAATGACATTTCTGACCTTAATTTGTGTAAAAATGTTTTATTTGAATGTGAACATGTACGGTAGAAGAATATTCACTCATTAGTAGTAAATGTACTAACATATTTTACATAATCAAATTAAAACTTGCATTGTACCTGTGAAGACCTTCGTTGGATTATGAGAATCATGTCCTTATTGGACAATTCTGAGCTTTAAGATTCAGCCATAAAATTTTTCTTTTACCATACACCTACTGCATTGCTATATGTAAATATATGAGAAAGTGAGAATTCTTTGGCATTGGCTGCAAAGAAAGAGATGTCATTAAATGTAGTTTGCAGGATCGTCCATTGTCAGCGCTCTGTCTCCCACACACAAGGCATGTGTCAATGACAATCTCTCCCAGTTCTTTCTGATGTTTAAGCCATCGTGCAAAGCTGTTTAATCAGATACTTTTATTAATCCAAGTTATTTAGCAAAACTCTGTCTGGCAACACTTGAGTGGCAGCTTTTTAATTGGCAAGCATCCAGCCCTACTGTCTGAACAAACCTAGTGGAATTATATTAACTTGTTTGCCTGAATGGGATTGGAAATGAAGCACAATGAATACACACATACAGCAGAAGAAATCAGATTCATGATCATTTACAGCCATGTTGGACATGGCTGTGGTGGATATTTGCACATCTCCAGTGTGTTTGGACGTGTCTTTTTTAGCTTGCTTTCCCTCGGATTGTCTTTAAATAGTTTGCTAAGAGACTGAATCCAACTCTGGCAGCTTGCACTAATAAATGACTAGTTGGAATCAGGATTTAAAGGGAAACTCCTGAATTTTTCAACATTTTTTTTTTGTCCAAGTGACTAATGAAAATAGAATTTTTTGTAAATTGGGCCAGTATTGACAGCCACAGCAGCAAAACAGGCTGCAATGTAATCCCTGTGGGCGTGGACAGTTAATTGATATCCAAGACAACTGCTTGTTTGTTACTGTTTGCCACTGACAGATTCAGATTCTTACTACCATTGTCTGACAACATTACGGAAAAGATCCTGCAGAGAAGTGAAACACTTTTTTTTTCACTCCCCACTGGTCTGTGTGTTATGGTGACCAAGTTCTTGCTCAAGGAGAAGTCCCCTTTTAAAACCTTGCAGATTTTTCCAGTCTAAAACAGCTTAATATTCAGCAGTGATATTGAAAATATATTTGATAAAAATAAGCAACAGATTAGAGATTGAGACTTCTTTCAGGAGGAGAGAAAAAAAACTTTTTTCCTCTGCAGGATCCTTTTCGTAATGTTTTCAGACATTAAAAAAAAAAACAATCTGAGCCTGTCAGCTGCAAAAACAAGCACATTTAATGGACGTCAATTGATGGCGCACCATGCCCTGTAGGGATTACACTGCAGCCTGATCTGCCCCTGTGGCTCTCTTGGTACTAAACATATTTAAAAAACTGTTGTGTCCATTAGTCACTAAGACACAAAACATGGAAAAAGTTCCCCTTTAAACGTGGTTTATTCTTGCTGTAGTGTCCCCAGTGCAAGCTTTGCATGGTAGAAAATGATGCAGTCACCCCTTTCACATCAAGCGTGTTATCAAAAGTTGTCATCTGTGAATTTTTGTAGCTAGCTAGCTGCCCATTGTGTGCTCTGCACTTTTCAGTTCAATAGGGACACCTTTTGGGGAAGTATGCACCTTAGAGTATGCACAAAATGATGGTAATCCCACCACAGAAGAGACTTGATGATCACTAAAATTAGGCAGGGGAAAAAAGAAAATCCAAAAAATCCATATCTACATCTGTTATTGGCCTAATGTCCATGAAAAATGTTATATTTTGGCATATCGGATATTGGCAAAAAAATCCAATATTGCACATTCCTAGTTACAGTCATTGATTTCTTACTTGCAGAATCATTTGTTTTGCACTACCTAGTATTTTGGTGCATATTGCAACAAACAACGTGTTGAGCTTTCACACCTCTCACATGCCATCTACAGAGGTCTGTCCCGCGGTGTCTCGCACAAGCATAAACAAAGCCTGAACCCGTGCAATAAATGGCAGAATGCCCTTATCTAGAACTCACAGTTTGCACTGAATGCAACACAGTTGCAGGTTGTGTGAGCATGTGCTAACAAGTCCTGGTCATCATGACTTATTTACACTGTTTACTCGTACTGCTCCCCAAAGGAGCAAAGCAAGGGCATCACTGCATGAGAGGGGGGGGCTGAATGATTCAGAGGCCCAGAGCTCAGCAGGGGCCCAGGAACATGCCAGGGATTTTACATATTTATAGAGTCAGAGGTGTTGCTGAGCTGTTCGTGGTGCCCCAGAGGTCAAGCCACTGTAAGATCATGGCATCTAGTGTTACCTAATGTATGCTTTGTCACCCTTTACAAGCACCGAGAAGCCGAAACACGTGAACAGCTCGCGTCTTTGTTACACTCTCCCCAATATTGAATGCACAAGAGTGCATATTGATAGCATGTAAAGGGTTTGTGGAAGCCTGTGTCTGACATGACAGGAGAGAGGATTTTTGTAAATCCAAAATCATTTGTTTGGAGAGACAGATACGCCAGTTGGAAAACCAAACCTAACAAAAGTGTATCTGCACGAGCCAAAAGCATATTTCCGCTGCCAAAATCTGAATGTTGTGCTATCACATTTAAGAGGTTACCACCACAGATACAGCAGTTTCACATATGTTCTCTATGTGCACAGTGCGTGCCAACAGTTAATCGCACTATTTCCTGTAATTCCAATCCCCTGGTGAGCAGATGACTGATGCCCAAACGGCAGACTTTTTTAGAAAATAAAAAAAAAGAGAGAAAAGAAAAGCAACACACCATATCCTAGACTCCACTGATGAGGAGCACATTTTCAGAAAGATTGATCTTGTGAAGAGGGGCTGACATCAAAAGCTTTTCTTAATATTTTAGCAAGGAGGAGCTATATATTTAAGGATTTCAAAGTCCTATATGTCCTCTGACTTGGTTTATCTGATCTGCGTCCAAAAAACTGGATTTCATCAAGGGTGATTGAGGTAATTTCGCACGAGCTGCTTGCTTGGTTTTGCCTGTCTCTTCTATAGGAGGGAGGTCTATGCTGATGCTGATGTCTCCTGCTTCTGCAGGCTTCAAAACAAAAAGAAGAGAACCCACATCTGAAGTCTCTCTTGAATTAGATTACTTAATTAGCACATGACATGATATAGTGTGTTTATGCCTTTACAAGAAGAACTCTATTTTGTACCAGTAAGCAACTTTAGTTTTATCGCCTGATGTTGGTCTACGCTGGTATGTGTTGTGGCAATTTATTACGTGTTTAAAAGTGCTTTTATGTTGTGTTTTTATTGTAAACCATGTCTGTGAGGCACACTTTCTTTACGGGAAAATAAAATTCAAATTCAATTAGATTGAAATGTTTTGTTTCAGAGGGCCAGCCGACGTCAGAAGCTAAATGTTTATTACTCAATTCGTAAGGAGGCAACTTGAACAGACCTTTCCAGGCGTAGGTCTATTCAGATCATATTTCCTAATTATCCTGACATACTCCAGACTACGTGGTGCTAATCAGCAGCTGAGAGTGTTCGGGGCATGAAAGGAGAAGGAAAAAGCACGGTGGATAATGCTCACCTTCTCAACCAAAGGTTTATTCTCAGCCGTTGTTGCCTTGGTGAGCCAGCCCCCGCTGCGAGCCAAAGCGTGCTACATTGTCAGTTCACCAGGCTTTGAGAAGCTGCAGCATCACACAGAGCTCAATGGGCTCCCCTCTCAGTGTACAGATGGCTGAGGCAAGGCCCTGGTGGAAATAACACTAAATAACATTCTCTGAAAATTCTCTCTCAGGATGTGACAAAAGAAAGTGGGGCTACCTTGCCACCTGCAACGTCTGGCACCTCTCTCTCTTCTCTGCCAATTAAAAGGCTGAAAAAAATAGCCAAGCCTCCGGGCTCAGTTTTGCATAATAACATTTGCATAAAATAAGACCATCTGTTTTGAAACCTTTAATTTTTTGACTGTGACTTTAATGTGTTAATGCTGTGAGCTCTGATTTGCTACGCCATTGATTTCCTCGTGGGCAAGGCAACTGAAGAAAAAAATGAAAGAGGTCTAGATCCCTATTAAATACAACACAGCCAAAGCCACAGCTCCATTTGCAACAGCATGACAGTTTGGCACATAATCCTAATAAGACAGTGACCTGATTACTTATATGCAAATTATGTATGTCAATATTGGCTCAGAGAAAATGACATGCAAGTCAAGATAATAGTTTTTTTTTAATTGGTTTCAGTATTTTAATCTACTGTGTGGTGAAAGGATAGTTCTGCTTTTTACAACTTTGGTCTTATTTCCATAGTTACAGACACTGTTGCTTATTGGTTATGTTAAAAGTGCACTCACAAAAAGATAGTTGTGATCTGAGAACATGTAATTGTCCACTGGAGCGAGAGACATGACAAGTCAGAAGATCAGATGGATTGCGCATAAGAAAACAATTTAGTCAAAATATCTAGTTAGGCATTTTCTGTTTAAAACCTGCATGATTGCCTGACTCGTGATATTTCTTGGCCTGCTATTGCACCAACACAGTCTCATTCCAACTTGTCAGATACTGCCTCTTTGTCATCGAAACGTGACGGGCTAGGTACCCTCCTGCATCTGTTTTTTACATTTTTGCAGCAAATCATTTAACGCTTTTTGTATTGTGTCTTACAGGAAATTTACAGTTTCTGCTTGTTACATGCACACAATCTTTTTCACAATAAACTTACTTACTATTCAGCTAAAACAAAATGTTTTTTTCCTGAGGTTTAGGCAACAAAAACTCATCATGGTTCATGGCTTAAGGTTGCAAATTTTAAGCACTTTCCATAAAAAATTATTAGTGAAATTAAGAATTGATTTATTGATTAATCATTATTTGAAAAAAAAACCAAAAAACAAAAACATAAAACTTTTCTCTCTCAAACAATAGCAAATGTGTCTTTGTCCTTAATCAAAGCTCACAGCAACATATTGCGTATGCCTTGACGGCATTGCATAGCCTCTCGATTAATCATTTGAATTTCACATGTTCAATAAAATTCTTAGCGACCGATTGATCGATCATTGATTCATTGTTATTATCCCTAGTTTGGCTTAAAAATAATATTGGAAGCAAACATAGTCAGGACTTTGACTATCCACTTCCCCTCCAGCCCTCCTTATTGTGACTTTTTTTGCTTTTCATTTAAAACTAGCAGTTACCAGGGCTGTTACAAACTGCCGCCATCCTGCGCATCTTACCATGGCAAAAGATAGATCCTTAAACTACAGTGGCACTGACAGTGACAGAAGTAAGAAATTAGTTTCCAAAGGGTGTCTCAGTTTTGGCATTGGCTTTATTTTCTTTTGAACTGACTACTTTGTTGTCATTGGCATGGAGTTTATCCATACATCCACAGTGCCTCAGGGCTTCTGTCCTTCTCTTGGCACTGCAAGCTCCTGTTTAAGACCAGCCAACGTGCCACTGGATGGAGAAGGGATGGTTTTACATCACATGACAAAACAAACAAACGACAAAATGCAAGCATTTCCAAAGAGGTATCGCAGCAGCTGATGACCACTGAACAGAGGCCCACTGCCATGTGTGTCTGCAACTGTCTGGCGCTGTATAGATGTGCCTTGTAGGGGTCCTTAACAGATGGTGGACACGTGGGACAACTCAGAATCTTCCTTAGCTTGCAGTAAATGCACACCCAAATGCAAGTTCTTTTTATAAGTAATGACTCAACACTTCCCTATCATGCGTTCAGGGTTTATTAAAGAAAAGAGGGTTAAGGGCTGTCCACACAGAGAATGATAACTATAACAACAACCACAAATATATTGATGCCTTGAAGATAACAACTGAAATAACTCAGTGCCAAGTTGTATCGAAATGTCTCCGGTCAAATTATACCTGTACTTCAGCCTTTTTTTGGCAAGGAGTCTGATCCCATACTGGACTCCTTGCTGGATCAGTAAACTTCTGTCGCTGACGTCTCTGAAGCGGCTTTTTTCCCAGCAGTCAGTCAGCTCGATGATGAAATGAAAAAGTATTTTTATTTTCAGCACCTTTTAAGGTCGTTTTCTTGTTTTTATTTTTGACTTTTACTTTTTGTTTGTTTTTGCTTATTTTCATTTTTTTTTTGTGTTTTTGACAATTTATGAGCCCTGTCTCGTGCAGTTGCCTTCTCTCCATGTTTTTTGAAAGAAATTAAACCAAATTTGCTTAGATTTCAAAGGTTTAAACTCATAAAGATTTAGTGTCGTGCTTATTATATTTATTGTTTGCCCTCCCTGGCTCCAACTTATGGTAAACATGTCCCTGCCGGTGGCAACCCAGCATGCACTTCACCTTAGGATGCCATTCATGTACATCCTGCAGCTCGTTGTGCGGTTGATTAGAGAGGCTCACCCAATTAAGAAAAGATCTGTAAACGCCTATCTTGTAGCTTGCAGGAGAAGGGTGAGGGACCATCTTCTTCTCCGAGGCAATCAGGCTGACAGCCGTCTTGGTGACTCCTCGTCCGCAAAGCTTATTTTGAGATTCAACGTTGCGTTTTTTTTTTTTTTTTATCACAACAAAGGCTCAAGTTAAGCTCTTTACTAAAGAACAGGCATGATTTGAAATAGCCAATGGTTGTCATCACCACATCCCAGATCTGCAATCAGTTTTCCTTTATCTTCTATACCACCATAGAATCCTTATAGGATTATGGCACTATATATTTGAATACATTACAGGAGAAAGTCAATCAGAATGATGTGTTTAATCTCATCTCCCCTTCCGTCTATAGTTTTTGTGTGCATTGCTTTTCCTTTTCATTACGGTTGTTCATATTACTTTTGGACACTTCTCCAGATTCACACAATACTAAATTATTATAATTACTGAGGTATAATTACTATAATTAGGAAATCAGAATTCAAATAGTAACCTCCACAGTTGTGCTTCTCCAGCTCCAGTAAGGGGGTACGGTCTCTATTACTGACACCATTTACCACTGAGGTGTCTCACTGTTTAATTCAATGGTGTAAAGACAGCTGCACCACATTCCTCATAGTCCCCTGCAAAACAATTGTTACCATTCCAGTAATTATAATAATAACAATTAGACATGGGCTTACTGGGCAGAAAATAAGGATGCAGGCCATACTGTGAGACTTCATCAAAAATTTTGAATATGAGATTGACTTGTCAGGTGGCCTGTTGGGTGCAATTCAATTATCTCTTTGTTTTGCTGCAGGGAATGAAAAGAGTAGATGGATACGCCACACACAGTGAAATAGCGGGATACTGCTGGTACCGATAAAAGGTCAATAAAAGCAACAGCGTGAAAGAGAAAAGTGATTAGCAGTAAAACTAATAGATTGTGGAATATTGTACTGAGGGAGCCATTTGAGTTGTTTTGTTTCAGTCGAAAATTGGAGTTTTTAGGGCATTTCTCTACTAGTGTCTTTTGGAAACAACTTCTTTTCATTTCTAATGGGAAATTACAGTTTCCCTGCTGGGTTTTTAGCATTTTGATGTTCCAGATCACATGCCTGCACTGTACTTTACCTCATTACTTTTGAGAGCGCTTCTTCTTTGGATTTCCCCCCCCCCAAAAAAAAAAAAAAAAGTTCTTGGAACACTACTGGCTGAATCTGACTTATTTGTGTTCAATACCAGGCACAAATATAGAATTTTCTGTAATCAAATGAAGCAAGATAGAAGTTGATAGAAAACTGACAGGAGCTCCATCTTATTTTTCTTTGCACTTCCGAGAATCCCGGTCATCTTCCAAGAACCTCTGATGTTATCCGAGTCCACTCTCCAAATGCAGATCTCATTCAATCACCCTGTGATCGTCTCCTCTCCCCTTATCTCCCAAAGCTTTTCTCTTAGAAAACCCACAGGAGCCGACTCTGCACCACTCACAGTGATAACGGGGAATAGAAAAAGAGGGGGATGAGTTTACCTCCGTTGTATTGTGCCAGTGTGAGCGCATTCCTATTGATGTCTTGTCTGAGTCTGGAAACGGTGGGCATATGGGACACGCTCCTCTGCAATGCAATATTCAAAGAGATCTTACATAATTCATCTTTTTTTTCTCTGTTTTTGGAGAGCCATCCTCAAAGTGTCACTGGCAGACCCTTTTAATTTGACAAGCCTGTGAAGCTGGAGTGCAAAATCTTGACGGCTTGGCTTGGCAACTTCTCGCGGGACGGGTTGATATTGGGATGATAATGAGGCACTCTTTTCAAAAGAATGGATGAATTAATAACCAGTCATCAGTCTGGGAGGAATAGTTCAAAGGCCGTCATAATCCATTGGCTCGTATAGCTCCGCTTCCAAATGAGAGGAACCATGATTTATTTAGGTCATGGACAGTCTGTTTGTGAATAAATACTGATATTTTTGCAGTCTGGAAACAAACACAAAACAACATAACTGAGAATAAGTTAAAATGGGAGTCGACATCCAGCAGCTGTGATTCACTTCAATTATGTGACAACGCATTTATGACCACCAGGAGGAATCTATACATGTATGTTGATTGTTTTTGTGTGCCCATGTGGCATGGTTTTGCAGCATGCAGGTATTTTTGTGTGCTCAGCAAGACAGAAATTTACGTACCATATTTGTGTTTTAAGTTGTGCATTGCATGTCTATTCCACCTGTTAGTTCTAATTTAATATAGAAATAATCAGTCATACTCACGGTGTTCAACCACCTGCGCCACAACTGACTTAAGTAGGACTTAGCATGGACTTAGACTAGAGTAGCGGGAAGAGAATGTGGAAGGTGGACTATTGCAAACAATGTTTCTGTAATGTACTAATAAACACTGTGGGTTGGGCATCATCACTGTAGCTACAAAGCATGTGCTTCACTACAGTTGGCAGCTGTGGATAACTGTCTGCAGGTTGTCTCACCTGTTCCTTTTCATTGTTGAACTGCCAATTTAATGCTCAAAGCAGAAGTCAATGACTCACTGAGAGCACTGTTCTCATTCGTGTCTTACACTTGCCAACTCCGTTCCACTCAGTTCCCTCCACTATTTTAGTAATGAAACAACAAATGAAAATACCGAAATACTGATTTGGACTTTGTTTACCATGGCAACAGTTGAAGTTTCAAAGATTTGAAAAATTCAGGTGAGCCCTACTTTATAAGATGCAAAAGTATGTTTGTATTATGTACTGTGAAATGCAGTCTCGCATTAAGCAGCAGCTAATGCTACATGAAGCTACATACTACAGTAGGAGAAACATTTACTCTTGTGTTGTTAATTTCATCCCAATTTTAGATCATATTCTGGCTGGAACACGTCCAGTTGTGAAGATTTTTGTTTTCAAGCTTTTTTTTAAATTAATTTTTACCTACCTATCAGAGCAGACTGGGCTTCTACAGGGCGATAAGAGACAGGTGCTTAAATGGAGCATCTCAGACAAAGGCGCAATATAGGTGTCCCAGCACAGACAGTACAAGGAAAACTGTGCTTTTTTTGATCATTAACGAATATAAATATCTTCTAGCAGAAGCCTAAAATACAATATGTAAACCTGAAAATGAGCATGATAGGTCCCCTTTACATTAACCACCACTTCACACCCTTACTATCAACCTCTCCAAGGCACAGTTCTTGGCATTGTTACTGAATGTTGACAATGACTGCAAATCTTGTAGTCTGGAATTTTTTGTATGAACTTAATATGACCATATATATTTTTATTATTTTTATTTGAATTAGCTCTCCTCATTCTCTGCCAAGTGGATTTCCTTCTTATGATCTATTCTTAGTGCGCCACATTCTCGTGTCTTTCTAAATTCAATCCAGGCACTCTGGTTAGAAAGAGTTGGCCACAAAACTGACAGCGATGGTTGCAGATTATTTATTTCTTTTGATGATCTAGTAGTGCTTTTTTTTTTTTCCTCCAACTGACACGGATGTACTAGTTATCATTTCCCTTCCCATCATCCACACTTTCGCCTCTCTCCCTTCCAGTTTTTCACAGCCATAATTTCTAGGTCACATTGCATGGAATCACTTGCAACTGGAGCAAATATATTTTCAACTCGCCCAACTTTTCAATCATGCGTCTCCTTGATAGAGCAGGCTCGGCACACTGAAAATACATTACATGTTTGTTAGCCAACGCCCAGCTGTATCGCGTTCCTTCCCAAGCGGTCCGAAATTAATTTGTTGTGGCCAAATAGTGTGTAGGGGAAAAATGTGAGCTGTTGTCTGGATGCTGCGGTCCCCACATGAGCCACCTCTATTTGTCTCAGCAACCCCAGACAGCTGCAGCTCTCACAGCTGTGAGAGAGGCCATTAGCAGGCAATTTCACCCCACCACTCCCTTATGTCTTCTCTACATTAGACAACTTCCTTCATGCTTTCCTGATGGACTCCTTTTAAACTTCTAAATACAGGTTTGGCACATCAGCACACAGAGACTAAAGGCATGTGCATCCCAGGTATGGAGAGCTTTGAGCTGTTTGTTTTCAGGTCAAGTGGTCCAGTAGGATGAAAAACTAGAAGGCGATTAAACATGGTGGGTGTGGAAAGGGGTTTTATCCATAATCCACCCACTTGGAAATACTTCAAATGTATGAAGACATAGCGTGGGACTGTTTTTGAAGCTCAGGGAAGAATAGCATCATGCTTATTAGACCACTTTAACAATTTATTTGCAGGCAGCAAACAATAAGCCAAAAATAAACAACCCAATAGGGAAGAGCGACAGCATTATGCACACTAAGCCGTCATTCAATCCATCATAATTGAATATCTGCACTATCAAGCACAATCATCCCCACATTCTCATTGTTGACTTATTGTTCAACTCAGTGAATGAATGTTGTTGATACTGCTGAATTTTAATTCCGAGCCACACTCGTGCATAGCTGGTGGACAAAATTAAAATGGATGTGGGTTTGCAAGTTGTGAGATTTGGCTGGGAGCTCAGTGGTAATCATTGGGCCTCTCTTAGTTAATCATTTCCTTGGGTGTGAAGCAGGATACTTGGCCAAGTAGGCAATATGAATGGCTACTGGGAAGATAAGCTTGAAATGCAGTTCCTCTGTCACTGTGTACAATAATCCCAGCACTGCATCTATCATGGCTGCTATTGAAATGAACAGATGGACTCCCACACATGCAGCACAGAGGGGATAGATAAAGCATTTTTCTACGTGCTGCGACAGTTAGTTATTGACTGTTGGGCACACAGGAAGTAGCCCAAACAATATTCCAACAAGTATGGTGACTGTTCTAAGAATCTTTCAGATGATGAAGATGTAGAATTTTGCATATAATTTAATAAGTATAATGGATAATGTAATAAGTATTATTACATTTTGTGCTGGTTATTGTATTAGGATGCTGGATGCCACACTGGTACAGCAGCCATTTCATTTTTTGGGTTAAAATAGTGACTTCAAAAGTGGACCTGTTGAATACAATGGAGATTGCTCATGAATAGCTGTGCAAAATACACCTATATAGGCTACTACTAACTTACCTTGCCATCATTGCAGATATCCTTAGACAACCAAATAAAATGCATTGAGAAAGCACAATACTAGATGCAAAATTAACTTGTGACCCTCCTGCTACAGATCCACACGTCGTGTTTTTTGATTCATTGTTCGGAGTTTGATTTTCCCCAGTGAGCCACCACTGCAAAGATGAACAGATGTACTGTATGTAATCATGTGGTGTCATGCTTTTATATTCGCTATTCAAAGTGAGTTTACATCCTGTCATCTATTTTGCCAGATGCAGTCAGGATTTGTAAAGAGGAATGAGCTCCCTTGTGCCTTCCTGAATGCTGTCTATTTCTACTGTGGCCATCCAGTTGTGGGGGTGCACTCAACACACCTTACGCACAGTAAGTTGAAAAGACCAGACATCATTTTATATTTCAGATATTGTGATATCACAAGTGTTATCTTCTCCTGGTTTTAAAGGCTGCATTACAGAAAAGCGATGTACTTTTCTGAAATTACCAGACTTTTGTATCTGTTCGGTTATTTTCCTTTATCCATTCACCCAAATCTCTGTATAAATATTTTGTAAAAGCAGCAATAGTTAATAGTATTTTCTCCATATTGTGCAGCCCATCTGAAACTCAAAATAATATTGAACAATTTATACATTCAAAATACATTTTTGCATGTACAGTGTCAGTACCCTAACACCCCCACTGCATGCAACTCTGCATACAGTAAAGTTGCCAAAAATTGTTTAACTCCTCAGTAGGAGATTTTTGCTATGGAACTGCCATATCTCAGTCTCCAGTTTGAAAAAACTTGGCGAAAAGCAGAACAAGCTGACCAATCACAGCTCTTGCTGTGTCCTCATGGCAACTCAGTAGCTGACATAGCCTGAATGTACTGTACAGTTTTGAGGTAGTTCATGTCAGCCAGTGGCTATGGTGAATGAAAGCACACGTTTTTGTTGCTATGCCATAACCCTTTGATGCAGAAACGTTAATGTCTCTATAGTTGTACATGAAAGTATTTTTATGCGACAAGGCTGCAAAACTTTAGAGTATAGCCATGGTTACAGTAATAAGTGCAGCTGTTTTGTTATATAGTTGGAAACGTGCTGTACTCCGTGATTTCTGAGGTACTATTGTAAGTAAGAGCACTGAAGTAAGGCCAGCAGCCACCCAGCCTTTGGCTTCCCTCACAATACATATGTGATCAGTGTTGTGCTCATGTTGTGCTCATTTGCCCCTGAAAGCTGAATGCCAAAGAGTTTTTTGCCCTTCAGCTGATTTCAAATTCAAACATAATAGATGCCATCTTCTTTTGCCACTTTAGTACTGGCTTCAATGAGTGAGTTTCTTTCACTGCTGCACTTTTCCTGTGGCCCAGCTACCTTTTTACAGGTGATGTTATAGTGCGTATTGCTTTGATGGAAGAGAACTTGCTGAATGTACTTTGCCTCCAGGAGGGCATTTCAATGGACATTTTCAATATGCGACCTTGAACCAGTGTGACTGTTTGGCTGCCTTTCTATGTTCCTCTATGTATAGATCTCCCTGCAAAATTCATGCCATCACATGCACCAGCTGTCATTGAAATGATGCTCATGTAATGTTTGGATTTTTGTTCTTGTTCATCTGTGCTTGTGAAAGAAAGTGATGCACAATATGCTGCGTGAGAGGCAATGTTGGATCTATTTAAAAGATGTTTGAATTACACAGACACAGATTTATGTTCAAACAGGAGGTAGGTGCGGAAAAAAAAACAGTAATTACCTTCCTGGCTCTGCTCTAATCTGAAATATGCAAAAATAAACAGTTAAAGGAATGTATACATGAAAAAAGGCAATGCATATAATGCGATTACCATGAGGCTTGAGGCATTCAATAAACAATCATAATGTATTTTCCACCATTTGTAACATTTGAGATGACCCCAAAGAAAGGCAGCTGCTTTGCATATTGTTTTGCAAAAACAAAAGCTGAGGTTATTGTTATATGGTCACGGTAACACCGTAGGCCATGCTGTTTTCACTCCAGAAACCTCAAATAATAATGTTTCCAGATAAATGCATAAATGTCGCTTTTAATGTTGGCCTGGTTTTGATTCAGTTTTAGTGTTTTAAGGGAGAACCACATCCCTTTTTAAAATTCCTTCATGTAATTCTTAGTGGTGGAAAGTAACTACTTATATATAAATAGTTACTTTCCAGTTATTTTATATAAAAGTCTATTTACCAAGATTTTTTACTTGACTACTATTTTAAGTACTTTTACTTTACTTGAATATTTCTATTTTTTGCAACTTTACATTTTTACTTCTGCAAATTTGAGGGAAATACTTCTTACTTTTCTACGTTTATTTGACACCAATAGTTACTAACTTTTCACATGTAATAAAATACTGACATTATATGATTCATCCATACTATACTAATAATGTACCTAGTAGTCTTCAAAATATCTAAAACTGGCTCTATGTTGAAGAAATACAACATGGAAGAGTTGATTTATTAGTGATGAAAACAGAGTAATATAATTCTCTTTGACAATATGACCCTGTAAAAAGAAGCTGCGTAATGAGCACTTTTGGAACTTGGAATGGGAACTTTCTGAGTATATGGGTACATTTTCTGGGATAATTTTGAAATCGTAAACATTCTTTGGGTCCACAAAAAAATCTGGCTCCCATTCATCGTGTATGGAGCAGCTCCAGCTCCAATACTTGATGACATCACAAGTCTGAGACTTTCATCGCTGGTTTCTGGCTTTCAGAGAGATTAGTTCATGTTCACAAATATTGACTGAAGTTTCCTTGGCCATTAAAATAACATATTGGTATTCTTAATTAAGGTGGTGTCTATCTTAAAATCACCACAAAACTACACATTTTCATCATTTTTTTGCCACTGCAATTTTTGTCATGCTTTTTAAATTTTACGACTTGTAATCTTTCTGTCGATAAATCTTTAATACTTTGGTCCTTCCAGAATCTGCTTACATTAGATAACATTACATAACACGACAAAACGTTTATTAAAATGCAAGATGTTGCCAATTAGTGCAACAAGTCAAGCAGCTAAATCAACTTCTGATGGCTTTAGGCAGTATTAGATATGATTTTATTAATTAGGAGGATTCAGTATTTCAGAGATGAGAGAAATTATTTTTTTTTAAGGATTACCTTTGTTTTCACTGATTTTTTTTTATTACAGGCAAACAATAATACACATAACACATAATAACATGAAGACATAACTATAGTTACACAAACAAAACAAGAAGAAAAAAAACCCCCAACAACAAACTGTTAGACCAATACAGAACAAAAGTTGATTTTATTTTTTAACTTGTCAACAATTTTTTTCTGTCATACTCTTCAGTGATGAATATCAAATCAATATGACCTAGGAATGGTTTACATGTGTCTGCCACTCATCTGAGACCACACAGAAAGCTCGCAGATATCACCGTTTTGTTGTTTCCCGATAAGGCACGTACACAGAGACAGCTTTTGTTTAGAACTAGAACTTTGCCTCCCAAGCTCTAAAGCTGCATAAATTAACACTGGAGTCTCCCAATCTGTGTGATGGTGTATGAAAACATTGTTAAAGATGAAAGTGAGAGGAAACACATGAATGCTTGTAGTCTCCTATAAGCTCTTAGATTATAGCTAGTAGTTGTTTGGTATCAAACATTTTGGCAGAGCCTATTAGTGTAATTAGCTCCTGTGTTGATCTCTCTGCGAGATAGGTCTTCAATGGAGCCATTGACCTAGAATAATGTGAACGCTCTGCAACATAATGAAGGCGAAAACACATTCAAAGACAACCAAGACGATGAATTTGAAGTAGGATCTTAGAGCAGTTGCTTCTTTTCCCTTTCAGTTTAGCTACAAAAGAACATAACATCATTTTTCTGTGTGTGTGTGTGTGTGTGTGTGTGTCTCAGGATCTTTTATCATTTTATTCTTTGAACTAAATTAGATAAAGTGCTTGTTAATCATACAGTTCGGGTCATCAGAAGAAATTATTTAACACATTCTCCAAGAAAACAGTAAAACAATCTCAGATTTTTAAAAATAGGGATCAACAATCACACAGGCAGATATTTTTCCCTCTCTGAATAAACAAGACTTGGAAGCTGACATTCCACTTAAATAGCACAAGTCCTTGTTTCCCTCTGGAGGAGACACATGTCTTATAATCAGCCAGCAGCACACAATCCAGACATATGGTGCTTTCATTGCTCTGCTCTTGTGTCAGCGCTCATGCAAGTGGTGATTTCATTGTTGTATTTGCCTGTTATTTTTTTTTCTCCTTTCTGCAAGAGAGAGTGGCTTATAACATGAATAATTAGTGACTGTGATAAATTGCAGTGAGCCTCATCCCAAGAGGCCAGACTAGAAGTCTTACTCAAAGAAGACAGCCTTCCACTGGCTTTAAATGAGCTATTTTTACACTACCAGTCAACAGGCAGTTGGGGGATTTCACTATGTTCTGCTTAGTCTTTGGAAAATACTCTATAATTACTTTGTGGTACATCTGTGTGCAAATTAAGATATCATGTTTAATTAAGCCTTGCAAAAGGCAGACATTACAGTACAAGGGTTGGTAGTATGGCTTCCTAACTGTGGATGTACATTCCCTCTGCTAATATTTCAGCCGTGCTTTGTCTCTATATATACTGTACTCTCTAAATGGTTGCCGAAATGACTTAATGCACCTAAGTGATGCAGCAGATCAACAGGCACTGTACAGTAATGAAGACTGCAAGGATTCAAATGATGTTTGGAGCACAGAAATGTTGATGCAGTTCTGTTTATCTTGAGTGACCTACAAAGTAGTTCAAGTGTGTCTCTGATGTGACCTGCACGGCAGGAAAAGAAAAACAGAATTATGCAAGAATCACAATTCTTTCCGTCTGCACAATTCTTAATCTCCCCAATCTTCGAGAACAGCAGGTGTCTGGAAGTACTTTGGATTTTATAATTGGTATTAGAGTACTTACTTGAAATAATGTAATTTATTACTTGACATGACTGAATTGGTAATTTGTGTATTTTTTTCCTCAAATTTCAGACTTGCATGCATGCGTTCCTCTGTGTGCATATCAGGGTAATCCCTGGTAAGAGGAGCTAAGGCTAGATGGCTTGCAAATTAGTTTTATGCCTGGTGATAACTGAGTCTGGAGGCGTTATGTTTTTGGCTTGTATGTCCATCTGTTTGGCAGAACGTTTGAGTAGACTCAAAGATGCGCTGATTAGATTTGTTGGATAAAGGTCAAAGGCTGCAGCAACCTTCCAACCTTCATCCTATTCTTGTGAACTCGATATCTCAAGAACACCTTGAGGAAATTTCCTCAAATGTGGCACAAATTTTCAAATGTATCCAAGGATGACTTGATTAGAATTTGGTGTTCAAAGGTCAAGGTCTCGCATCTGTCTCATTTTCGTGATCTGAAGATGTTCTTAAGGTTGTTTCCTTAAATTTGACACAAATGTCCACTTGGACTTGAAGAATTAAATTAACTGATTAGAATCTGAAGATCAAAGGTCAAGGTGACCTCAAAAAATGTTTTTGGCCATAACTCAAGAACTTTGGGTGCCCACCTTGAAATTTTTAACTTCATGGATCTTCTGTGCTGTCAGGGGGAAGATGTGTGTAAAGCGACCGCGTGACGGTATATGTATATATATATATATATATATATATATATATATATATATATATATATATATATATATATATATATATATATATATATATATATATATATAGCTATGGGTTTTCTGTTGCCTTTAACAAGTATTTTCTTGAGGATTTGTCTAAAAGACGGAGAGTCAAGTAGAGTTTGGTAACATTTCATCCACCACATATCTCTAGCCACAAACAAGACCAGTAGTTCTTTGTCACTTGTAACTATTTATTTTGCTTTCAGCAGTTAGATTCCAGTTTTGGTTGTTTGGTTTCCATTATTGATACATTGAATCCCATTACTCAGAGGCTAACGCTAGCAGAAGTAGCACCAGCCTCCAGTAACAGCAAACAAGCTGAAATACATCACACTGACCACACCACTCAAAAAGAAAACCCTCAAACCAACTCTGGCTGGGTAAAATAATCATGCTTAATAACATGGTCCATAGTCTGATTCATTTCAGAAGCCCTGCACTTGCACAGACTGATGGATAATGATGGTTTTCACTGGTGTTGGTGTTGCCTCACAGAGGGAATCCCCTACTGCTGGAGACATAATAATGATTAATAACCACACAGCAAAATCTGAGTCAAATCATGACATTCCCTAAGATCCCCACCCTTACCTCAGGCTGAAATGATCCTAAAATGTAACCCTAATACTAACTCTGTGTGCAGACATGACTGACAACACACCCTTTAGTTTTAGGTTGGCCCTTGATTGGCTAGTCACATTGGTGCAATGCAACATAAAAAGGGTTAAGTTTTCTTTTTTCAAACGGGAGTCCATAATGGTTGATGTTTCCAATGCTTACACCCAGTGCTCTAGAGACACATAGAAAATTTGAAGAGGAACATTTTAGACTTAAATCCGTTCATTGCAATGGCATCAGTGAATCCACATGCTGATAGAAAAATGCCCAGTTTGGTAAATTTTGGTATCTTAAAATACATCAACAATGGAAAAACAATACAAAATTGACAAATCTTAAACATGCAGTGGTGGAACTTTCCACGCTCCTATAGTACAACAGTGATGCACCTGTAAACATTTCTACATGGTATATCTTGTCTGAATGAGAAGCAGCATCAGTAGAGCTTTTCTCTTCATGCCCAACAAGACATGAACTGTCGTATCCGCAAACATTTTGGATGATATCTTACGAAAATGCACGTTTGCAATTTAGCATCCCACGAATTAGGCTACATTCTTAACGTAAAGTTTCATTAGTCATGGTGACATACCTTAAAACAGTCAAAGTTCACATTGATTTACGTGGTTCCAAACACATCCAATGGTGCTCTATGTTGTATGATGTATCTACCACCCCAACCTGCCTCCTCACATGGACTTTTGGTCTTTATACTCCGTCCTCCTTAACTCCTTTCAACACATTAGTCACATGATTTTAGCTTTTTCCATTATGTAAGTTATAAACAGTTACTGGATTTTAACTATTTAGGTTATATATGAATTATGCTGCATTACTTTTCTTAGGTATACATGCGCCAATGCACGAGAACAGCCTGCGATGGTAACTGTAGCAAGGTTTCATAGGACCAAGCATCAAGAATAATTTTCTAAAGACATGCAAAATATATAATTTTTTTTACCTTTTCCCTTTAAAGATTCTGTGCATTGTTTTTTAAGGTGTACCTTTTCTTTTGTTCACTCTTGGTACCTGAAAAGATTTTGTTGTTAATAGTAACAATCAGCTGTAAATCTAAATGCTGCACATCACCCAGCAGTCTCCTGTATGAACAAAGATGTTTTGTCTAACACAATTCTGACGTGATCCGCAAAACATCCACTCCTGGGGTCTGGCTCTGTCTGGCTGTGAAAGTAAACAGACAGGCAAAAACTTTGGAGTCCAAAGCTTATGCAATGACTCATTGTCTCAGCAAATGTTATTCTAGCGGATGATTAGCACCATCTGACATTTGCAGTCAGCCCCCCTCTGTTGACCAGCTAATTCTATTAATTCCTTCTTTGAAGTGCTGTGAGAGGAACTCCAAGGTTGCTCATCAGAGGGCCCCTTCATCCAGGCATTTTCATTAGTTCAACCCTTGATGGCTTAGTGAGCAACCCCTGAATGAAAGGAGAGGGGTGGCGGTGTGTGAGATGTGAGAAAAATTTGTGAGAACTCGCCAGTGTTTTGAGTTTACAGCTGATATACGGGGCGAGATGATGCACGGTGAGGTGAGGCTGTAATGGCAGGGTGGATGCCAGATCGGATGTTTCCTAACCTCTCTCCTGTGTGCTTGAGTCTGCGGTTTGGGGGATTTAGTGTAATTACAGGTATGTTGCATAGATTTGAATGTGACAGATAAAAACAGAGGCTGAAATATCACCATGGCGTGCTGCATGTGAAGACCTGATTTTGTTTCCATCAATTTTTTTGGCCGCAAAACAAAAGAAACAGCAACAACAAGGTTTATGCAGGTGTCAGAGAGACCGAACTGTCAGGCTAATGTGCCAGTGGCCCCAGGCTTGGTTTTGATTACTGCAATTATTTTTTATCCTCTTGTAGTTTATGCCCTGTATGTTTTTCTTTCCGTTTTCCCCCCTTGGCGTTCACATAAGTCAACTGCAGGCCAGGATTTCCTGGGTGACTCATTGATCATGTATTTGCAGACTCAGTGTTAGGTTCTGTACAGCATGCCCTGCAAATGTGATACAGAACATAATTGCATGCTAACAACATATTTAATCAGTGAGTGTGTACGTTTTTGTATTACCCTGAGTTCATTCGGTTATCGCTACAATTTGCCGATAAGCAACACAAAAGAGATAAATCAGCCCAATCCCATTCACACCTGGGCACAGTGAGAAGGAAGAATAGAAGGGAGCGAAAAAAGCCCGGCTAGTGCCACCTGACTGATGAATACACTCATGCATGTGGACACTTGGCTGGCGCACGGAGAATAACAGGGAGGAGATCTGGCACTTCATCAAGTAGACCTACTACTGGGAAATCGCTGTGCGAGAGCGATGAGGATGATGCGTTTATCTAGCTTCCTCTGTGATGCATAACTGGCTCTGCTGGCCCCGCTCTCGCAGCGCACAGTGTGCCTTCAAAACAGCAGCTCGGATGCATCAAACATCAGATGCGTTTTATTCACTTGACATATTGCAAGAGTTTTGTGTTTGGTTAAAGCAAATAAAAGTGTGCAAGTAGATCTTATCCCCATGACCCCTCTCTGTATTCCTCAGTATGCTAAGTGTGTTTTTGCAGTTTTAAGGTTCCTCCTCACTTAATAAAGCATAATCTGCCTTAGGTGTGACATGACACTTTTCCCTTACAACCCCCACAATCAGAGACAAATCTGTGTTAGTGAAATATCGTGGAAATCAGAAGGCAAACCATTAGAATGTGCACAGAAATGAGGCTTATACACTCCAACCTGTAATGAGATTACAGCTCAGGGCGCATGCGAGATCATTTGTGCGTGTGTGAGTTAATTGGCAGCCAAAGAGCCTAAGAGGGAATGTTCTGCGAGCCCAGCAAACAGTAACTCAGACCCAGGGCAACACTAATTATTCCAGGCTGCCCGCCAAATTCACAATATTACAGCTTCACAAAGCCTTCTTGGTGCATGCGATTGCTCGGTGTTACATGGTGTGGCAGCGATTCTGCTTTGAGGATAAATTGTCCAGAAGAGAGTCCACTCAGGGTACCAGGTGCACAAATAGAGACGTGCTGCCACATATGCCTCTTGTGTGTGAAGTGGTTTCAGCAGAGTTTTAGGCATTGTTGACTTGATGTCTTCACTACTACTATGAATTTATGTATTTTTATGCCTCTGCACTGGTGACAGCTGTGGCCAGAGGCATTGTGTTTTTGGGTTTCTCGTCTGTCAGTCCATCTTATTCTTGTGTACGTGATATCTCAAGAATGCCTTGAGCAAAATTTCTTCAAATTTGTCAGAAAAGACCCCTTGGACTCAAGATCGAATTGATTAGATTTTGTTTTTTAAAGGTCAAGGTCACCTTGACCTCACAAAACATGTTTTTGTCCATTACTCAAGAATTAAATCGCTAATTATGACAACATTTCACACAAACGCAGAACAAAATGAAATGGCAAAGTGATGATATTTTATATCCAAAAGATCAACTTTACTGTTACATCATAACGGTCAACAAAAATAATTTTCTGGCCATTATTCAACACCATATCTGAGCAACAGAAGAGGAGAGATTTGGTCAGGTTCTGAATTGGTGACACTAATCTTGGGTGTCCACCTTAAAAACTGTGCCGACTGTATTGTGCTTCTGTGCTGCTGAGTTGAAGAAGTGTGTGAGGCATTCACATTTTAGAATATATATACAGCTTCTTTGCTGCAAATTTCATGAATGTCTTGGCTACATATGACTCTCGACAGACATGGATGTAAACTCTAATTGTATTTTCACTTGTTTGCTGTGGCATACAATCGCAAGACAGTAATTCTAGTTTTTTTTCCAATCCCCGTCAGGAAATCCAGCTCCAAATGGACCTCACACAAGTTTCCACAGAATAAGAATATATTATATATATATTATATAACTCAATTTAGACAAAGATGTTAGATAGAACCTTATAATTCTTTCTATTAATGAGTGAATTACTTGAATTACTTGAATTACTGTTTGCTCTCCTTTCTCTATGCAAAAAAAGGTCACTGGCATCATTCTATATCTAAAAAACAAAACTATACACGTTATGTTGTTTAAACCGAAATATACCCCCCCCGCCCCCATCCTTTTGATTGACAGAAAACTGGCAGCAAATCTCTATCACTCCAGCTCTGAAAAATGTCTGCGATCTTCAGCTTCAACAATCACTGTAACCAAGCAGCACCTAAAAGGCCCTTGCTTACTGCATTAGCATGATTGCTGAGAGGAAATCTGGGTGAACAGACAATAGTGAGGAGAGAAATCATGAAAGTGGCATAAATATGGAAGGAAAGAGAGGGGGGTGTGGGGGTGGATGAGGGGGAGAAAAAGATTGAAAACCCAGTGAGGTAAATAAGATTTGCCTCTATTTCTGCTGATGGCTGTCAGAACACCAGCACTTTAAGCCGCAGATACGGTGGCAGCTCGGGGTGTGTGCGCGCATGTGTGCATCGTTGTGTGTTTTGGACTGTGTACGTATGGCAGGGGCTAATTATCATGGCTGAGGGAGGGCAGGGTGAGGTGGGGTGGGGGGGTATCTGTTTTGTACGGAGATGAGTGAGAAGAGGAGAGAGGGACGGGAACCCCCCCCCCCCGATGTTCCAAGCTCAGCCTGACAAGCCTGCCTTGCTAATAGAATAGCAGTGGAGCATGCTTGAATAGGGGGTTGGTTAGAAAGGCTTTGATCAGCAGTCCCCTGTGACATCAATTAACCATTAATGTGCAGCCGTGGAGCAGGAGGATGGAGAGCTGTCCAGGGTCACCTCCATTCTACGGCCACCCAGCCTGATAATGACGGCTACTTAACCCAGCCCATCTTACTGTACAGGGTTGTATATGTGTGTACGATGTTTTTTCAAAAAAAAAAAAGTCTGCATGAGAAGATTAACCCTGGAATATTAGGCTCTTGTGAGCATTTTCCAAAGAGCAATTGTTGTAATTATTTTCAGAATTAAGTTTAGAGCTAAGCCTGCCTGATGGAAAATATTAAACGTACTGAAACTGATATTTACAAGGCCGTGTGTGCAGAGAGGAGGAAAAAAAAAAAGCATGGTTATCTGTCTGTTTCTGTCCGTCACCATCAGCAACAGGCCAGAGCTTTTCTCCCAGCACCTCCCTGCTGTCCAGATAAATAGCTGTACACTGGAGCTGTGTACTGTAGCTAGCAGGCTGACAGGGACAGGACTCCGCATTACCGCAGACAAACAAACAATCATGACATTTTCTGTGTCACCCCTCACTGTCCACTGATGCATGTTGGGGACTGTTGACCCCATCGTTTTGCCTCTGTCTGCAGCGTCAGCGGCGGCTGCACATGTGAGTGACATTCGTACGGGCACGGAGGGCTCTGCAATGTGACCGAAATCATAAATGGAGAAATGTGCCCAGCGTTGAAGTTGCATTTACATTCCGACCCAACCTCAGGAGCATTCCTTTTTCTTTGTTTCTCATTACTTTCCTCCCTCCTCCCACTTTCTGTCATCTGTCTTGCTCGTTTGGCATTGCTGTGTGACATCTGGCAGTGGCCAGACGTTCCCAAGCCGATGACCAATGTCGTCCCATAACAAGGATATATGGCTCCATTAGCCTGCAGCTGATTATTTAATCATTTCTTAGATGGCTTTAATTGAAATGGTGTGATGAATGGTGCAGGGGTTCAGTCCCCACAGAGAGGTCTAATTGGGACTCTGTCCTGGGTGCTTCACCTTGGAACTGTTACCCACAGGCCCGCTTCACTCAGACAGAGCAGGTAGGACAGAGTCTGGAGGCGACAAGGGACATGTATGGACAAAATTTAACTCTTAAGACTGACTATTTGAGGGTCTTCTAGGGACCATTCACCTAGAATGTATACGGTACCTTTTAAAATGCATGTGTATAATGAAATAGAACATTTTTTTTGCATGTTTTATATTCCATTGTTCATATTATCAAGTAAGTTAACCTAGCAGATTGTCTTGATTGGGAATCAAATGACATTTTTTGACTGATGTTGGCTCGTCTGCAGTCAGTTTCCACCTGTTTAGCGAATACTGTAGTAACTTCTTCATTTTAGTTTCACTCACAGGTCTGTGGCAATTCACACACTCAGAAATAGTGATTTCCTGTCTTTGGCGAAGCGCTTGCCTGCTGACATCAATCTCATTGGCTGCATCTCTATGCTTAGCTCATAAGTGGCAGCAATTTCAAGACTGCTTACTGACCCCAATATGCTTTAATGTTCAAAACGTATAGGTGAAAGAAACACATTATCACTTCATGCAAAAAAATGCATTTTTTTGCCCTAAACTGCATGGGATTAGCATAAAGTGGGCAAGTCTGTAAAGGGGAGACTCATGGGTACCAATGAAACCCATTTTTTTCAGGTGAGAGGAGCATTTTTTAGAGCCCTTCCTGACAAACATGTAAGTAATAAGTTGTCAGTGAGCATTTTTATCAACATTTTGCACCTTGACATATTTGTTAATTTTATATTTAAAAAATGTACATTTCTGTCCCTTTCATAATGCATTTGTTGTCTCAAAAAAACATATTCTCTCCTGCAATGGTTTGTATGATATTTAAGGAATTAGACACCATATAGTTTAAATTAGGTTAAGGAGAAGAATCATGAGTGTATTTTGCCTATAATTCTGTTTTGTAATAATGTAAAGTTACATATGTAACCTAAAGTAACTCAATTTTGACATTTGGTTTCACACAGGACAAAAGACTGTGGTCTACTGGGACTCGACCATCCGACCCATCGCTTCCCTTCTTCGCTCCAGTCGTATGAGGGAGGACAGCCTGCAGTGAGGTAAAACATACAGCCTTGCGGCACATATAGGAAAAACGTTTGTTGTCTGCCTATTCCATCTACTTGTCCTTTGCTGTGCTACAGTATTGAAAAAAAATTGCCACATGCAAGATAACAGATTCAAGCTATATGGATAAATACAGGCATAATGCCAAGAAACAGTCAGATTTGATGCGGGACTGACATTCTAACTGTATTAGGGCAGCAGATTTCTTAAAGGTTTTATTCATTCTAGAAAGGAAAACTTTTCATTATTAAGCTACAGTATTAAGTGAATACCATAGCCAAGCAATGTCAATGCCATACCAGCTGCGCCACTGTTTAAAAGAATTGAAATGAAGACACAGAAAGAAAAAAGCAACGAGGAGCCGGTACATGTGTTTTTACTCCATGAGCGCCTCAGAGCTATTAGAGTACTAATATTAAAACACATGGAAAACAACAGACACTATTACAGCTTGCTCGTTCATGACCCATATTAGAGTGAAGAATAATTACAGTTTGAGGGCAGAGAGGAGTGATGGTGCACCATGTGTTACTGATATGACTGTCATTTTGCCTTACGAGCTCTGCTATCTAGCTCACCAAGATTAGTTAGGTCTCTAATCTATTGATCCCGTGGGAACGTTTCTCCATAAGTCTCTCAATGGCTTCCTACTTAAACCCTCATCAAAGGCAGAGGCAATGCGCCCGGCGAGCTGTTTATGTCAATACAGTTAATGTGATGCACTTCATGGCTTCAGACTTCAGTGGCAGCACAAATGAATATATACATATCCACCTAGAGCCCCAAATAAAAATGAAATAAATAGAAAATAATTCACCCCCCCCCCAAGGATGATTATGGGGAGCGCTTGGGGACAAGATCAGGGAAATGTAAGACAAATCCCAGTGCTGAGCTTCAATTCTCTTGCTGTCATTTCATGATCCCCTCCCTCCCTTTCTTCTTCTTTTCCTCGTAAACACATTACCATCTCACCATTCAGACAGCCTCGTCTTTGTTGCCTGTCGTCTCCGTGTCTTCCGTTAATGGTATGGATAACCTATCATGGCATTGTACGTGTGTGATCCTAACTGACAGTAAAAAGGATAAATGCCACGAATAAGCACTCTGCTGAGCGTCAGCCATGACCTTTGCCACGAGGAGCTCGCAGCAGTTGGTGCTTGATACCCATCTGTAAATGCAAACCATCATCAAACACTTTGTTCAAAGATGAAAGCCTTGAAAATGATTGCCATCATCATGGAGGGCAGGAACTTGATAGTATCATTGTTGGCAGCATACTTCATTGATTGGAAGTTTGCAACTTTAGCTGCACAAATGTTTCTTTAAAGCCAGTATTAAAATTAAAGGGAAAAAAATGAATGTAACAATAATGAGGCAGTTCCTTCAAATGGTGACCATGTGATTCATAATTCATAATATAAGTCAGCCTTCTAGCTAACTACATTATTTCTGCATACATACATGAATTTGCAGTGTATTTATATATAATATGTATGGTTGTGTGTATGATTGCTTATTGGCTGTTGGGAAAAATTTGCATTTAAAGAGTATGCTTCCTAACCTAGATAATGTCGTATGGCCAGACTGTTAGCAGTATAGAAACAAGGGGCTCTATCATACATCCGTTGCAAAGTGGCGAACAACACAAAGCAACTGTTATTGCTGTATTAAGACCAAAGCAGTCCATTCGCCCATCTGTGCACCCATGGGCATGTATGTTTTATAATGAGGTATTGTCAGCCTCATTTTTGGTGTATTGCTATTTTAAACCTGCAGAAAATGATTGTGCAATTAACCAACAAGAAAATGGTCAAAAGTTAATGGTGTAGTATTTTCATTCCATTCAAAGTGTGCATTATTTATCATTTCTTCAGTAAGATGCACCTTCATATGCAGATTCATGACACGTGCATGTACACTCTGCTTGTTGTACACAGGGACATGCAGATGGGTTGCGTGTGGGTGAAATAATACATCATAAATGAGGAAATTATTAATTATATTCTCAAATGTGAACATAGCAGAGAGCAAAGCGGAGTTGCTGTCTGACTCCACATTGAGAGAGACGTGCAACGTTAAGCAGGAGGAGCGATGAAACTTCACTGGTTATTTCAGAAGCTAAAAGTTTGGTTTTGAGTGGAGTTGAACGCACCCTTAATGTACTTGTGCCATGAACTGTGGACCGAGTGCTACAAATCATTTATATAGAGTCCAAAGTTTCACAAGTTGTCTACACTGCACACGTTTTTCAGTCATTAATCTGACATCTGTTTGATTTAATAGACTGAACAAGTTTTGCTCTCTGCAGTTTTAGTTATGTGCCATATTTTTGGAGTGAACCAGAATATCAAAGTGCGCTGTGTTTATGAGAGGAATTAGATCAAATTTTTCCCTGAATTGATTGCTCGAAAGTGGGCATCACTAAGTGAATACAGAGCGATATGGAGCTGTAGAGGACTGACTTCCACCCACACCACCTGTTCTGTTAGATCAAGAGGAGAATGAGGAAAAATGAATCCGCAACAACTTTGTTTGGCGAATTTTTTCCACCTGACATCCTAACACACAGCTCTTACTATAGTCTTTTTTTTTGTTACTAACAAACCTGCTAATCCTTTGACCTGTGCAGAGCTACGTCAGTTTTTTTTTTTTTACAGAGATTGCTCTTTAGGGCTGCTCAGAAGTCCCTCATGCATGCCGCCTTTGCATTTTTACACAGCTCCAGTGTGGGATTTTAGACAACATGCTGGCATCGTAGAGTCAAAAGAGGCGTGACATGTGACACAACAGCATTGGTCTCGAGTGTGACATAAATACACACACTGGCAGTGCTTTATAAACAATAACGATGGCATAACATCAGGACCACAAACATTTATGGTCTACATAATATTGTGGCGGATGTCATCCTGTCCTTGGAAGGTCAGGAGCTCTCTAGTATCGTTGTTTTCCTATTATGCAGACTTTTGGCCACTGTTCCTCTGTGAGTTAACTACTTACTGCTCACAGCTTCTTTTAAAATCTCGGTGGGGGGTCGTTTGCATAACACACCGTCAAAATGTCACACCCGTGCTGCCCATGAAACTGCTCTGCTGGCTCTCCTTTTTATACAGATATCATTTTGATGCTGTTATGACATCTGATGTCACCTTAAAGGTGAGACAACTCCATTCCATGACTGTACCTTTTGTACAGAATGGCGAGGAGGCATAACAGCAGGAAATTCCGGCTTTGAAAAGGCAGTGTATAACAGGCTTATGATATTGATGTGCTACCTACCAGATAGCTAATTGTGAAGTGTTATCTTACATGACAGGCGAATAAGCTGGTCACCCTAAATCACATTTGATTGGATACATATATGGATACACCCTTGAGTACAAGATAAGTCAAAAATATTTAATGTTTTACTGAAAGAGAAACATGAATGGAATTTATTTACAGAAATATTCTTTACCTACCTTTTTTTTAAAAAAAACATTGATCTGCCTACAGAGAGATTGAACACATAACACAGGGATCCATGGTGCGAGCCTGTAAAAATAAGATTTTTTTTACTTTAAATTTACTTTACTTTATTTTACCTTATTACTGGAACATAATAGGCTTTCAAAGATCAAAATCACTGCCAAAAATACATGGAAAAGTGAACTCATCCTGTCATTGATACTAATTTCTTTTTACAGTCAGTCTGTTTTTTTTTTGTTTTTTTTTAGAGATTTCAAGAGATGCATAAAGGAACTTGAACATTGGCTTTATTGTGCTAAATAGTTTTACTGATACTTAATGTGTTTTTTAAACTGCTCTTTGGCTTCACTAATTGAGTTTTACCAATATAAATTTTGTATCGCCAAGTTTATTGCTTCAGCAGTGTCATATGTGGCATTTTCCTTCAGTCTGTGTAGGTATGTGAATCTGAGAGTGTTTGATTAGATGCTGTGAGATCAGGTCAGAGACGGAATAAGAAAGAGCCCCTGCTGAGGGATTTTGCAGCAGGGTGGCCATGTTGTGGTCAGTTATGATTCTTCACTGGTTTCAGGTTGTCAGAGGTGGGAAGAGTAATATAGAGAAATATGATTTCTTTTTGATATCTCAGTGCGGTGCAGTTTATTGCACCATACAGTTTCAGTCTGTGGTGAGCGAAGCCTCAATGGAAGCGGTGGAATTTACACAGCCCGGTAAAAAAAGAACTACTTAAAGCCTCAGAAACCGTGAGCTACGATGTCAGTATGGCCCACAGGTGGGAGCAATAACTGACAAAGGGTAAAAGGACAGACACATATCAACAAGTGTTTCTGATCTGACTAATAATATCATCTCTGTGATACTGCTGACTTCACTTTACAGCTTTAACAAAAGAATCATGCTTCAGTATTAAAAGCTACACATGTGTTTGTGTTGTCTTGTTGATGGAGAAAAGGAGATAACGGAATAGAGGGGGCTGAGTAAATTGCCTCTCTTGCCTGAATCAGGTGTGACGGTTTAGACAATTTCAGATGCTTGGTGAAGTGGAAAATTTAACAAACCTTTGGCAGAGATATCCTGGTGATTACTATTGTGCCTTTTCTCCTTTACCAGCGTGTTTACTCCATGTAAGCATTGTCAGTGTTAAAGGTTTGTAAACTGAATCACACTTTAAGATATATTATAGGTATTGGTCAATAGAATCATTGTAGGTTATTATATATGCTTGTTTACTATTCCTCTAGGAATATACTTTGTCTCAAATCATAGCGGCAAAACATGGCATGGCAGGCAAGTAAAGTTTGAAGTGTCTCAACATGCTGCAATGTGGTGCATAAGGCCCTAATAAAAGCAATTTACTGTATCGGAAGAGTTTCAAGGTTTCAAGTTTATCATCTTTCCCAACCCAAAAACACAAAAGCATAAATGTGAGTCAATCTGTTCTAACGTAAGCTGCAAACATTGGCATGCCCAAGTAGCTAATAAAAAGACAAGGCCATGTCATTAGCAATCATGTAGTCCTGTATTGTTACAGGTTACATAAAAAAAATCTTTACAGGGGTGAAACATCCACTGTATGGGAGCCAAGGCTCTAGTAAATCAGTTTATTGAAGCTCTGTCCTGCTTTTTATCTGATATGGAGAAGTTAACACACCAGCAGCATCAGCCAAACTTGTGTAAGATGGTGTCAGAGTTGCCAAAGTCATCAGTTATTTATCCTCACCAAATCCCAGGGTTTCCCACACATTCATTTATTTGTGATGGCATGCCACAACAAAAACTTCTGCTGCCACATATAGATTTGTGGAGCTGGACTTGTCATTAGGAGCACTTTTGGAATATATATACATATATTTGGTTATTTATCGTGCTCTTGGGGCAGAGATGGCGCAGCAGAATATCAGGTGCATTGATAGCAAAAATTCCCTGCTCTGCTGGGTCTAAAAGTTTGCTTTCACTTACAAACGGCTGCTTCTGGATGTGATTTTATCAGTCATGAATAGATCGGCAGATCACTTCTCCCCTTAGAGTGACAAACAGCTGCAGAGGAAAATAAGAGAGCAGTGCCTGTTGTGCTGCATTCATGGACCAGCAAAAAACTCAAAAAACAAAGAGAGAGGACTACAGAATGATAGAAGACACACAGAGATTTAAAATATCCTAAAAATAAATAGATTAAAGCAAAGTTCCCCTCAGTCATCAGCTACAGCCACACGCACCATCTCAGTCTGTGGGAAACACTGAATCTTTTTAAAGCGAGTGAAAGGTATATATGTTGTCTTGCAGCATTATCTGAAAATTAACTATATCATTGAAGCAGAGGTGTTTAATATTGTAATGTTTTAAGTGAAAATGCATGTGTTTGTTAAAATGCTGAGCATAAGACTGGATAAATGAGACAAACTGAGATTACACAGGACAAGTTGTATTAATATGTAAGTGTTTTGATATAGTTTTGTTGTTGTTAAATGTGGACTCCAGTGACTTGAATTCATGAAGAAGGTTTGGATTTTTTATTTTTTGAATTAACTATAAAGTCATGCCAGAAGAACAATGTTTTCTTCACCAATTTCCCATAACATGCAGTGAGTATTTAATATACAAAAGGCATTTTTTTGCACCAAAATGTTCTTTTAACTTTAAATTATGTTTTTGAATTCCATCATTCCACCTTCACACCTCAGCTCTAAGTTTTTGGTAAAAATAAGCCTATTAAGTTTATTGTTTGCCCTCATTCCCTCCTGCCATTATGACTGTGTGTTTATGCTAATCATGAAATAATTTCTTATTACAATGTCGCCCTCTGATATGATGAAAGAACGTACAATCACAGCCAATTTGAAACCCTTGAAAAGTACATATTCCACCACCGCATCAGTCAAATTGAAGCCACGCTAATAAGAGATATGCCCAGCACATTCCTGTTAATACAAAGAACAATGAAGTGGAAGTTAAATGAGATCAGCTGCATTGTCCACACTGATTAAATAAAATAACATAAAAAAAATATGACTCACTCTGTGCTCAAGCACTACTTGAGCGGATGAGATTTATTTAGTCAAATTTTGTCTGAACCTGCACATTGTTCAACTCACTCTGCTGCAGTGAGACTATAGGGAAAACACATTAAATACTTTCAATGTCAAGTCAAAGCTAAATAATGAACATAATACTCTATACACAGCATTGACCTACATCCTAATCTCAGTGCAAACACAATAATGATTACATTGTGATAAGCATCCTAGTGGACACATTAGGCAGTGTTGTTATTTTAGCGGATAGGAGTTTACGGCCCATTTATCAGCATGTTTGGTGTCTCTAGGTTATCTCGGACGGAGAAAATGGCTCAGTGGAGCCAGAAAACGATATCATTAATTGCGTTTGTTGTTCTTGGGAGTTAGATAATCAAAAGAGTGAGCGCTCAGGTTTTGCTTGCATTGTGAGGTCTTGCCATTGATTTTCTTTTTGTGTGTGTGTTTTTTTTTTTCCTTTTTTCTTTTTTGTGAATTTGCTTCAGGAGCAGAATTTTGTTTTCATTTCCTGGCTGCAGAAAGGTGGCGTCTGCTAGCTATCCTGTAATTAATCTGGCTAATCAATGGCTGATGCCTTGGGCGCCTGGAAAGTGTCAGCTCTTTCAGAAATCACCTGTTGTCTTTCTGGAGATAGACATTTTCTTTGTCTGTTTGTGAGAGCACGAGTGTTCGTAACCATGACAAGAAAACTGAGTGCAGAAGTGTGTTTGATTTTGAGGGTATGATACAAGCTGTGTGTGTGTGTGTGTATGTGTGTGTGTGAGCGTGTGTGTGTGTGTGTGTTCAGGCGTATTGAGATAAGAGGAGCTGAGCGTTTGTTGAAATTCAAATATGTGAAACTCATTTTCCAAAAATCACACACTTTGATACCAATTCCTGTCGAGGACTGAAGATAAAGGTATTTCTGAGCTCTGTGATGAAAGTTTCCATATATCAAAGCCGTTACTATGGCGACACTCCATTACTCTTGCTTTGCATAAATGAGTCTGGATAAATTAGAAATCCAATTTGTATTGTTTGCCATGCTCAGAATAGATTACAAATGTATCAGCCAGCTGATGCTAATTCGGTTGGCAGCCTGTGTTGTTCTGATGAGAAAAGAGAGGAGTGAGGGGGCGGTATTGGTAGTATGTGCGGTGTTGTTTGTCATCATCTTTATTTACCTTGCAGCCACTCCACAGGCTGCAGGCATATGGCTTATGATAATTAGAGTCCGTATCAGGTCTCCGTCTCACCCTGAGTCATTCTCATATCGTCTGTGATCCAGCACTCCCCTTTATTCACTTCATTCTCAGCATGCACTTCCAAATCAGATACTAGTTAGATCATTCAAATTAGCATACAGCCCAAAGGTGAAAAATTTGTTTCTTTTCTTTGCCTGTTCTTATTTTTCTTCCTACTCCACAGAGAGGCTGCGTAGGGAGGAGGTGTTGTGGATGTACTGTTTGTAATGTTAATTTTGTATCCCGGTGGAATCTGATACAGCAGTTTGATTGTTATTCCTCCCTACATCAAGGACTCACAGCAAGTTCACTGATGCAGAGAGAAAACTCACCATACATTGCATGATATTCAGGGCAAAACATGTTTACCTTCCACCTACTGCTAGTACTCACATGACAGAATTACACATGGAGAGAGACTGTCTGGTTGTTTACAGTAGGCCATTCATTCTCACACACGGGACAAACCTCAGAAGGTGATTTCAGTGAAAATTCCAATAACGGGGCGTCTCTAATCAGTGTCTACAATTCAAGCGCGTTTCTGCCAACATAAACCCTTTTCAGGGTCCAGCTGGTGAACAGAACGCTGGTCTTTTGGGGAGATGGACTGCACCTCCATCACGTAAAGCCCTGTGTGGACTTAGATCTCTGGTAGGAAACAAATGCCAGGTCTGTAATTGGATTTTCACAGAATTCAAGCAAATGATATGAAGGATATGGTAGCAGTGGCACTCAAGCCTTTTTTAGACAGCAAATTGTTTTATTTTTTGGCAAACACAAGTTGGTAGTGTATCGGTATCGGTAAACCCAACCTTTAAGGTATTGTCCAAAATAACCCACTACCAAGTAGTATTCATTCAAACTTTTATTGAAGACTCGAGAAATCAATTAAGGGAGACCTTAATTTTCAATGATGCCAAGCATGAACAAGACATTAAAAACAATCAATAAGTAAACAAGTAATAATAAAAAAAAACAATGTTTAAACTAGTTAAAAATAAAAAATGAAAATAATGCAAAACAACAAACAACCATAGCAGTGTATGATAGCTAAATGTTAAAATACAGGACAAATAACCAGAGTACCCAAATTTAATGTCAATTGCAGATTATTCCATGTTTAAGGTGTACTGTAAGAGATTGACACTAGCCTGTGACTGGGTATCAAACTAACTTCAGTCAAACAATACCTGCATTTGATCCTTTTTGTGCCAGGGGTCTCATCCTGGACTGGATGCCAGGTGCCTATTTTCTTTTTCTATATTGCTGAAGGCATGATTTGTGTTACCCTCCCTGTGATTGGCTAGTTTTGGTTACCTTTGTTGGTTGGGTCAATCAGATTAAGGCAAAAGGAGTGAGATTGGTTCGGTTAAGAAAGTTATGGTAAGCAAGAGGCAGAGTGAGGCATAGAAGGGTGGGGCATACCTTTACCATCTAGGGAAATTTGTCTGCCAGAGAAGCAAAGTGTTACTGCTGTCTGTGGACCTGCTGTCCTAACAGCAAACTCTCTGTGTATCGTTTGCCTAGTTAGCACAAAGTACCGCAGCAGTAGCAGCTAACATCAAACACAGAGCCTTTAAATCGTCCCAACAATCTCATATCAACACCAAAATGGCTCGAATTTTTCATGAAACCTGTTCAGCATTAGGTAGCATTAGCCGTGTGCTGTTAGCAGTTAGCCCTGTCACTGTGTGTGTTGACCGTTGGACTCCCATAACTTTCTCTGGCAAGCTACAAGCAGCAGCTACAATCCAAAAGGCATGTAGTGTGGTGAAGTCAACCATGGTGTATTTGACGGAATAGTTCAGAGAGACAAGATGCCACCAAAATTTTTGAGAGTATGGCTTCATTACGTGCTACTGCATTCACATTATGGTTACCTAATGAAATATAACTTTAAGGCTGCTGGTATTTATTCTGATTTTTTCATCAGTCCTAGAAGTCAGTTAGGCACTTAAAAGTAACACTACCCCACACTAGAACTGCAAAACATTTGTAGGTTTTCTGTTTTTAAGGTCACAGATTATGAATAGAAAGGAATATTTTGGTTAATACACTAAACTGCTTTCTTTCCAAAACAGAGATGCGCTGTACTGTTTTTTGAGTCAGTTCCACGTACACACATCCTGGTGCAGGAAAATCTCAGGGGAGCACCAAATCCGCTGCTGAAAATAATCCCCATCAAGTGCAATATTTATTCCTGTTTGTGAAATGTTTGCTAAAAAGTGAAGCCCCAGCCTATTCATAAAATTATTTTGCTTTCTAAAAAATGCAACGACATAGCCTGTATAGCTTAAAGGGTCTATTTTGAGGTGTGTGTGTGTGTGTGTCAAGCTCAATTATCTACACATTGTCTACTCCTTGCCTTTGTAGGCCAGAGAAGCTTTTTTGTATTGTGATTATTTAGCCTGTGCTGGTAGGAATTTTATACCCAAAGTGCCACAGAACAGTAAGCATTGGCATCAATATCTTATAAACCATCTTCTTCACTGCAGGTATACATCTGCATTGTATAGAAATGCAATTACTTGGGTAAATGACTTATATGGCAATAATCAAAGTATAGTAACAAACTTCGAGTTTACACAGCAAACCATGAGCTATTGCCAGCACTTGTTTAGAGTTTTATTTATCTTTTCCCTTTTTTGAAACTGGAAAGCTTCTGCACACAATAAAACTGGATTCCAAAATTGTAGGGTTTGAAATCACTCTCACTGCAGAGGAAACTCTACAGCCACCTTGTCCTGGGGCCAAAGCTCCTTCAGTGCGTCAAACAACAGGTCCCCTCTCAGCCCTGGCTGCCTGATGTGGCAGGAAAACCACCAAAGAGATGTTAGGACCTGCTATCACAGCAACTTATGCCCTGCGGTCTGCTGTCTGGTCACATAAAAACACCAGGGAAGCAGTGGATGAGCCTTTGGACAGGCGCCAGACTGAGAAAGGAAGCAGCATTTCCCTTGGTTTAGATCATAAGCCATGGACCTCTGAGGTTTCTTTGCTTTTATTCGTTAGTGTCTTGGTCTGTCTCACTGTCATTTTCCCTGATTGTCTGTTGCTTCTCCTTTTCCCTTTTTTTTCTCTCTTGTGTCTGGTTGGTCTTTCTATTGCTGACATTTGAAGTTTTCATATCAACCAACGCAACCAGTGCAGACAATAACATTCACTGTTTTCATAGATGTCTAGAACAGATATTTTTAGAAAAGGCACGACTTGCCACATGAATTGGCAAACTAGTTTAGCCGAGATCCAATTAGGACTTGGAATTGCATGCTAATTGGAAATTACGAAACCCAGTACAAGTGCTGGCTCCAGAAGCTTGTCTGAGCATGTGTCACTGTGCTCAAGTGGGATTTCATAAGCATTGTATCTGGGGTTTTCATTTTTGATTCTATATGAGGGGAGCAGCCAGGAACTCTCATAATGGATTGGAATTTAAACCACATATGAAAACAATTCAAAGTGTGCCTCACATACAGAAAGTTATAGCGATTACATGGAATTGTAGTCTAATGATATTTCCAGAATAAAAGTGCTCCAGACTTTCGTCAACTATAGTTTTCTTTAGTTGTGCTTTTTAGACCAGAATCACAATATACCTTGACAAACATAAAATTCATTTAATCAGAGTGGATACAGAAATGCAAAAATGAGCTGTAGGGACTAACTGGAAACAGTTGTTACTAGAAGTTAGAAAACAAACGGTATCATTCCAGCATGTCTAATCAAAACCAGTGCTGTTTCCTCCTGCAGCAGCTCAGGCTTCAGAAATCATAGCTTTCCTTGCTGCAATGAGCCTCAAACTCAGGTCCAACTTGCCTCGGTTATTGTCAGTCTTTAATGTTACATTCACAATATAAGATTATTATTAAAAACTCATGACTCCTGCTACATTTCTGCCGAACATACACTCTACTTTGGCATTTTGGAACCTCTAAAATGCAAACCTTTGTAAATGCTGCTGACACTATTTTAGTTTGAAAACCGCAGGATTGTGTTTTTAGTCTGTGTGGACTTTTGAAAATGATGATGCAGAAACCCACGTTCTCCTACTGATTGGGTCTTATCAGTCACATTTTGTCAAGCCAAAAAATTATACATAGGTCTATGCATTCTTGGCAATTCATCCTTTTTTTAAGTGTATTTTGCTGCCATTGATTCCTCCAGGATTGAATAATGCTTGTTGTCAAGCTTCAGTATGTTGTCAAGTTTGCTTTGTAACATCTCTGAATCTCTTTTAACATTGCCTTGACTGCTTTATGCGCATGTGTTTTCTAACTATCAGTTCCACCTTGTAGTTGGTCCAGGTAGTTTTTTCATTCAACAGAGCAACCGAACACAGAGTAGACAATCTGCTTCCTTTTTACACTGGCATGCACGAGCCACATGGATGTATAAAGAGAACTTAATACAGTGTTAATTCCTATGACAGTTGCTTTGTGGCACATGAACCCAAAGAAGTTTCACTGCCATGCATAAAATTATCCAGGTGATCAGCACTGCTATTGAGAACCATAAAGCACGTGGACTGCAGATGACGTCTGGTTAAGTGCTCTGCTAACGCTAACGCTCATGGTCAGAATCAGAATCAGAATCAGAATCACGTTTATTGGCCAAGTTCAACAAATGAGGAACAAGGAATTTTTTCCGGGTTGGCAATGCTCACAGTACAAGGGAGGGAAATAAGTTAGGGATAAGAAAAATAGAAAAAAAGACAGACATAGACATGTAATTGTATTCACAAAAGGAAGAGATAGAGAATATATACAAAATGTACAGTATGTAATTCAAAAATATACAGTATGGACAGTTTAGTGCAAAAACCACTGTGCATGAGTTAGTATAAATATATATATATATATATTTGTTTTTTTTGTTTTTTTTTTTTTTTTTTTTGCTTGTTTTTGTTTTGTTTTGTTTTGTTTGTTTTTCTCTCCTGACACTCTGACTATTAACAGTTCATCAGAGTGACAGCCTGGGGGTAGAAACTGCCTTTGTGTCTGGTGGTCTTGGCATACAGTGCTCTGTAACGCCTTCCAGAGGGAGAAGTTCGAACAGTTTGTGACCGGGGTGTGATGGGTCTGCAGAGATGGTGCCTGCATGTTTCCTGATCCTGGACCGGTAAAGGTCCTGGATGGAGGGCAGGTCGCCCCAATGATTCTCTCTGCAGTTCTGATTGTTCGTTGCAGTCTAATCCTGTCCTGTCTGGTGGCAGATCCAAACCAGACAGTGATGGCTGTGCACAGGACAGACTGAATGATGGCAGTGTAAAAGATGATCAGCAGTTCCTGTGGCAGGTTAAACTTCCTGAGCTGTCGCAGGAAGTACAACCTTTGCTGGGCCTTTTTCCGGAATATGATATGTCATATGATATGTCTTTTGAAATGATGCTAAAACGCTTGTGTGAACGGAGATTGTTTTTGTTTGAATTACGTTTTGGATCTGGAACGAATTAGTGTGGATTTAGCCTAAATATCAAAAAATCAAAATCCAGCATTACCTGAGGAAAATATCATATGTGTTTTTTGAGAGAATTCCCAAAATTGTATGTGTAATGTTAGAGTGTAAAGAAGTTCCAGAGAGGCCAAACTATTGTGTTGTGAAGAAAGTGCTTGAATTTCATAGACAGATTTTTAAAGTCTATGATTTACACAAGCACAGCAGCCTCCTTGCTCACTTACCCACATCACTGTGTTTTCTTCCCTCTCTCTAATGACATTTTTCTGAGGAGGAAAAAAATGTCCAGCGTTAATCTCTGCACCATATGGGTGGACTGATAGATGCGCCGATGCTAAGTGGCTCGCTCAAACTGTGCTGGCACAAAATAATTATAATTTATGAGGCCAAAGCTTCCGATTCATCACAGACCATGCCTTTTCGGGCAGCCATGACACATCATTATGGGGTATCGCCTTTCCCTCTCATTGGCTTCCTAATCCAATAGAGGAGTGGTAGTAGCCAAACCTACCTCTACACATGCTATTGTCTTTGGCAGTGCTGTGTGGTAATGGCTTTGACCTGCGGAGTGCAGCCGTCAGGATGTCGACTGAGGGACGATTAATGAAAGTTTATGTGACATAGTGAAGACGTCAGTCAGACGCTATTAGGACATCCTTATGGCACCATTGCTATGAGAGCTTCCTGTACTGTTATGACTTAAGAATATGTGAGCAAACATTATATGAACATTGTATGGTGCTCTAGTGTTTTTTTTTCAGATTTTTAAGCCACAGATCCTCTAATACAGTATTAGTTCTTCATTTTTCACACTGCTTTGTTAAAAAAAAGATTCTTGGCCAATTTGCTGCTAAATCAGTTCCAATTTAAAAAATAACCATTAGTTCAAAAGCCATAAAATTAGATGGACAACATTTCATTGTGGACTCCATTTCGCTACTTAGTATGATAAAAGTCTTTTGCCAGATGACAACAACAAAGGGATTCAAACATGTTAACAAAGACAGAACTCTCATTTCATTAAAACTTTGCTTTTGTTGACAACTATTCATTTTTACACTACTAAAGGTGTGTCGCGCAAACTTTGATCATTTTAAACCTTCATCTCTGTCTAATAGGACAGTTGGGATAAAGCTAAAGTGACTGTCCTCATTACAAGACTAAATCCACTAGCTGATTAGTGCTGGGTCCATCCAAAATGCTGCTTTACACTAGAATAACAACATTGATTTGTGATTAGTTTTTGGCTTCAGAATGATACTTCTCTGCTCCAAAGGCAGCATGGGCCAAAAAAGTCAGTTTTGAAGGCCAGAAACCTCTGCAGCTGGGAAACTATTTATTAAGTCATTGGTATCGATTAACATCCCTATATCAGATCCTGCCAATATACTTTATTATCATCAATTTTACTGGAAAGGCAGCAAGAATAGTAAAATTGTACACTGTTAAACCAAGTGGAAATCTCAAATGATTATTAGTTTTAACCTCAATTGCGTAAGTCTTCACAGCAAAGCCATATTCTCATGATATAAAGAGCATGTTGAAACACTCCAGCCAGGAACTCCAAGTCAACTGAATATAGCAGGACAAGCAGAGGGCGCATCACCACTCTGTATTCAAAAGTCACTGTAGCATGCCAGCGACTGTCACCTATGAAGAGTGCAGGTGCTCTGAAGCATTGGAGGACAGAATCTGCACTTGTTTGCCACTCTAACCAGCTTCCAAGCAGGTGCCCAGACAGGAATAGCATCAGTTGGCAGGATATGTATGTCATGTACCAACCTGCTAACCTCCTAACCCAGCAGGGTGATGCCAGGGGAGTTCCAAAGCCCTCCCTTACTCTACCTCTGTGTGACCTCCGTCTTCTGTCATCCGTCCACATAATGTAAGAGGTGTCAGTCTATTCACAGGGGAGGGTTCTTATGCAACATTTTCTATTTTTCCAACTTTGCCATATGCCTTGTGCTGCAGTGTCAAGATCAGTGTAATTTCAAGAAACTGTTTATATGATATTCTACAAATCAGAGCCGTGCAAATGGCAGGATTTAGGCAAATAAAGTTACTGTGGTTCAGTTTGGTAAAAGAAACATTTTTAGGCAGGTTAGGTTTGGGGTTAAGAAAAAGGTTTTCCGTAGTTTCTTGGGGAAAACTCTTATTAACTTTAACTTTTATTTGTTACCCATCCACCACCCCAACCTGCCTCCTTACGGGGCCTCTTCCTTCTTTATTCCTGTTAGCACATTGGTAATGTGATGTCAGTTTTCCCAAAAAATGTGGGTTGTACACAAATTCCTGGCTCATGATTACATGAGATATTGATGAATTTTAGTGTATTACTTTTTGTAGGAAAATGTACAAACAGTGCGTGAGAACAGCCTACTCTAGCTGCAAAAATCCAGGGTGAGATATCGTCTCAGAATAGTGACTGGAATAAAAAAATCAAACAGCATCACCCTGTGTTCAAACCCCAGTGGGCTTCACATAGCACAGCAAGCGCAGACATGATCCCAGTGTTACATTTCATATCAAATTGTGTTAATCTTCTCAGAATCTTTGAAACCTGTTGTCCTTTGTAGGGTGCTAGATCCACATTAGTTACAGCATTAGCATGCATGTACCTGTCCAGCTGACACTGGGTTGAAACCTTATTATCTCAACTCCCATGTGTAGTATATAGAAAACATTCAGCTAAGGCAAAAAAAAAAAAGAAAAAGAAGTGCAGAGCTGGGACATCAGCATGAAAAAAAGTGTTGCATCTCAACCACTCGTGTGTGTCCAATTCTGGTTCCCCTCTCCGCTTGATTATGTGCAAAGCTCACTTTCATATTGAAATCAGACTTCATTTTAGGGGAAGGGGGTCGGACATGGGGTCGGGGGCCTGTCACAAAGCGTGTTTGCAAAAAGGGCAATTGCATCAATTTGATTGAAGAGCTGTTTGAGAATGCTGAAGGCTTCAGCATTCAGTGTTCAGGCTGGTTTTACGCATCAGTACTTCTTGTATTGCTTCCCTCCGCTATGTTTTTACCACTAATGCCCCCCCCCCCTTTCCCAACGTCAGAGAAAGGATGAACCTAGACATCCGCGTACGCCCTCTGTTTTGGCTCCGAGTTGATGTGCTCGGGCTAATCTTCTTGAAGGACGGAAGGGTCAGCGGAGATGAACCGTGAACCGCCTCCGCCCTGTCCCACAGCGCCGCATGAAATGGGGCCTCTCCTTTTGGCATGGCGGCTATATTTCCATGTTAGAGAGCACCTGTCTCCATGGTGCGTTTATGAGGCGCTGCACAGCTGTTTGAGAGGTTCCAGCACACACACGTTTTCTATATGATTCATGCTTCTCCTTTCCCACCTCCCCTTTAAGAGCGATCCCATTTACTTTCCATTACCAGCATCGCTACTATAGCCTTTTAAATGGAATCCAGCACTTCCTAACCTTCTCTTTCACCAATAAACCCAGATATAGACCTCACTGTCTGCACTCCGTCTTTCTCCCTGTTCTGCCAGATGGATTTTCGGTGTCATTCTCAACCTGCAGTAACTGACTGTGCAGAGTTTTTTTCACATGTAGGACAAGACTGGGTGAGAGGTGGAACCTTGGGTAGTGTAGTCTGACAGTCTGTGACTCCCGGAAACTGGGTAAAACGCAGATTTGTTTCCACAGGTTGGTGACATTTTGGTCTTTCCAACACGAACACTTTCGTACTCTTATCTAAGAAAGGAGAAGGACATATTAAATATTAAAACTTTTAGGGTGCAGCACTTGGCAGTGGTGACACTACAAAACCCCAGATTTTGACTGCTGAGAAGAGAACGGTGCAAGAAAGAACATAAAGGACATTAGAAAAGTGGTTAAAGAGGCTGAAGAGAGCAATTGTGATAAGTACTAGAGCTTTGTAGTTTCTTCCTGACGGTTTTATCCAACCTATTGTCCAGTTCAAATGTGCCTTTCTTTTTGGAAGAATAGCCATTAAAGCAAAGTTGTTGAAGCCTCTTAAGCAATCAGGCTGGTGCATATTCACAGTTGTTCCATATATTTCACATGTCAGTTTCTGAATGATGACAAAAGGCCTACATGAAATTGGTCATGGCAATGAACACTATCAAACTTCAGAAAGGACACGTATAAGAAAGGCATTTTCACAGACTTACTGTTCTTATTGGAATGTATTATTAATTATGCAAACACAAGACCTAACAAAAAGAATAAAAGGCACTCTGTCTTTACCTTTGAGAAATGGATGCCTGGGCCAATTACAGATGCTGTCCAAACCTCTGCTGTACTAGTAACAATTACTTACCTCCACCCCCTCCGTCTCACCCCCGAGCACCCCCTCTTGGTGTGGCCACTCTCAGCTGTTTGAAGCTAATAGAAATTAGTTACCTTGGCAATATGGGGCCCACCCTGCTTCACTACCGGCCCCAGCCAAATTAAGACTGATTGCATTCGCAGAGAGACCACTCTCAACCCTGAAGTAACATTGGTTATGATTTAAATTCCCCTATTGGAAGATTATTTCCATTTTAGCCTGTGGTTCCTGTTTACTTCCTCCATCCTTTTCTATCTACTTGTAGGTACCTTCTCAGGGTTACATTAATGGGGTTCTGTTGTTATGGTTGCATGGTTTACTCCATCTCATTTTGGAAATAGGTCTCATCAGAGATTTGATGAGAACTTACTAATAGGACCGATGTTTGAAGGGAAAATCAATAGAGCTTAGCTATTAGGAGGTAGAGGGATAAAAGGACACTCAAAGCCTGAAATAGCATGAGTGCAGAACCAGGCAACTCTTATGTATGATTTGTTGCAGACATTGTTTTTTCCAAAAATGTTTTATACTCTACATCTTTTACTCATCTTGTAGCAAAAACATCAGTACTTGTTCAACTTTTACCCCAGAAATTGTCTACCTTCATTTATTACAGAAGAACCCAGATAATTTTCTATATATGCACTGGTTAATAGTAGTATTAAGTTGAAATAGGCTTTGTTAAAGCAAACATAAAAATATTTCAATACAGTCTTATTTTCAGATTTCAGATTTCGCAGTTAAGGCAAAAGGCCAAGTCAGGCAGCGTGTGAATCAACAGGTACCCTGGCCTGATTCATAAGCAGACGACAGCACAGGAAATGTGAAATAATACTGCTTAAGATTTACTGTTAGGGCATAGCCAGCATTTATCTTTTGGAACAAGATTCAGACAGAAAAAGAAAATCCACAAAAGTAACCGAACAAGGTGAGTAAGAGGGATCATAACAGGTGATGATTTTACCTTCTCATGAGTGGTACTTCTCCACCAGTGCACTCCAAATTCAACAGTAATACTGCTGAGCCAAAAGCACTTTCATAACCCTTCTGAACAAACTGAGCAGGTTTTTTTTTTCTTTTAACTTTTAGAAAAGCCAATGTGCTTGATTACAACTCATGGAATTAAATCAGCCAAGGGTACCATCGAGAAAGACAAGATCATGTGTCCAGTGAACATAAAAGCAGTGACTTCTTGAGCTGGGACATAAAGTAATTGTCCTATTTTGAAACTTAATGTGAGTTTGCGGAAATTATAGAAGCTATAACTTTAGAACAAGAAAAACTAGACACATTGCCGTTCACTGTAGCTTGTATTAAAGGATTTACTCTTGATTTTTAGATGAAGTGTGTCATTTCAGTCGGCCATCATGGAATTTCTTGACCTTTTCCTCAAACTGATTCATATTCTGTAAATGAATAGAGATCCACATGATGCAACACCTTGTACGGTGTTATTAGTCAGACAACATCATTTTTTCAGTGTCAAGCAAAAAGCTACTTGGTTAAGGTTCAGGAAATGGTTGAAATAAACAAACAAAAAAGTATTTTAGTTGGATACCAACCTCGGAACCCATCAGCTATCAGTGTGACAAAAATAAATCCTCTTGGGGCAATGGCTAGTATTCCAGGAGATCCATTACGCATAACAGATATTCAGGGAAAGACTTTTATAGTCAGTAGTGGTCATTTTGGCTAATATCTACAAACTAATATCTGCATATGAATGCAGATAGATAAATGAAAAAAAAGAAAAGAGAAAGAAAGTGATTCACACTGGGAATTGTTTTGTACTTCTAGTATACAAAAGGTGCCAGAGTGCTTAAAACAGCATTAAAAAAAAGCTTGTTGATCAAAAATGTGTCAGTGGAGGATCCCTGCACCCCCCTGACGGAGTTTCTAGCCATGACCCTAAATCCAAGAACCATTCTAAATCCAAAAAATCTCCTAAAATCATAGAAATGTCCAAAAAAACTAGAAATGTCTTGAAATCTGCGAGGTGTCCTAAAATTCTAGAAATGTCCCTAAATCCTAGAACCATCCTAAATCCTAAAAAATGTCCTAAAGTCCTAGAAATGTCCAAAAAGTCTATAAATGTCCTGAAATCTGAGAAATGTCCTAAAATCCTAGAAATGTCCCAAAATCTATACATGTCCTAATATCCTAAAAACATGTATGGGCCAGTTGAGTATCCTTGCTTTTGTGACAATGACAGCTCATAGTGAGATTTTTTAGGGGGTTAAAGATGCCTATGTTTGGCATATGTGGGGCAGGCGCAGCATTTGGGGGGGGGGTATCATGTACTCTAACCAGACCCAACCCATAGCTGAGTGTTTGATAATGTAGCATAATCTGCCCTGACTGCACAAAAACTCCAGCACAAATCTGCCACCAGCTTTTGCATCTCTCATTTCACCCTCTGTGAGTTCAGACTGCTTTTAATTCAATCATTCTCTCGCTGCAACAGAGTGGACTCCTCACTGAGTCCACATCAGAACAAAAGAATACCTCTTACTCCTTACTTACTCAGCAGGAAGCTGCCTTTTAGAAAATTGATTTAAATGAACCTGAATGTACCGAATGTGGCTGCTAATTTTGTGAATTTTGTTGCAGTGATTGGAGTTAGCTCTTTTAAGGTCACTTGTAGGCTGAAGAGAGCAGTGTCTATGCTGTGTTCAAGTGTACCTTCTGATTAGAAGCCCAAGAGCAAGTGCAATTTCAGACTCCTCACTGCAAATTTGAACAAAATTCCATTTTACTGAAATTATGCAGTAAATGAATAAGACACTCAAGCCCCCCCCCCCCTTCTTCTTGCACAGAGGCAATTTTGTCATTTGGAAATTCTTGAAATTATGCACAGGACTAAATGAAGTGTGAGGTGGGGAGCAAGGATAAATCAAAAAGTAAATCAGCTTATTCTGTTACATTTTTATAAAACTAGTGAAAATGCTATTTGGCATTTGGTCTCACTGTCACTCATATTTCTCTTCTTCCAAAGAGTCATGTTGTTTTTACATTTCCAAACATGTTTTGTGATTTATTTATTTTTTCCTTTTATCAAAGTAGAGCTTTTAAAATTCTGATTTCAAGGTCGAATGTTGCAGACATGCAGGGGTTGTCACTTAATGAAGTCATATTCAATGTAACACCTCTATGTTTGGCCAAAATTGAGCCGCAGCTTCATGATGAATGCCTTTTCAAAAATGCAGCTGAGGAATTTCTTTCTACTCCAAAAAAATAACAAAAATGTCTTTTTCTATCAAAATTGCTCGTCTTTTGTTTTCAAAGTTGGCCTATTTTTGTTGAATGGAGTACGTACTGATTACAAATAAAAATCCATCTAAATGGACTAAATGCCCCAATTGAAAGGCCATAATTGCATATTGTTATGCCTGCTGCAAATACACAACATTGTCGTCTTTATCTTCTCTGCTTTGATATTGTGTTTCCCTTTGTTCAACACCATCTCTCACATCCTGAGCTAACATGGACCTTAGATATCCAGTCACCTTCTAGAGCCCCACCCTCCCCCCAAACCCTTTGATAACATCAGCAAACGCTCGTAACGTCTTGCTAACATACTCGGTCATTAACATTTTCCATTCAGAGAGCCTGTCAGAGCCTATTAGACTTGTGTCAGAAGACCTGAGAGCATCGGGGGAAGGTACCTGGTGTCTGGTGTCAGAACCGTCAACTCAAACCAACCCCCCCCAATCCGCTTCCTGTCTTAATAAATGCAGACAACCTGACTTTTGAGTACCCAAATCAATGGAGCATGGCAAGGTCAACATGAAGACAGCTACTTCCAGTGGAGGAGGTGGTTTATGAGCGGGTGGGTGTGGGGTGGAGGAGGAGAGGGTGCTAACAGCCTCCACTTCACCTATTACTACCTTGATGTACAGGGTCATGGGGCAGTTATATGATGAGGTCGGTCAAGTAGTGCATTATTCAAACAATAGTGTTCCAAGGTTGCTTTCAATTGGCTCACTCCTTTGTCAGAGGCTTTGATATTGATTTTGCCCATAGCAGTCTTTAGAAATGTGATTTCTCGTTATTTGCAATCTGTGTCTTATTTTTGTTATCAACATTGCCGTCTTCAAGCGAATTGCAGAGATGTGCGAATGCAGCACCTGCTAAAATAAGTTAGTCAAGACAAATGAGAAGTGAGTAGTCTCTTCAGATTTGCCAAACACATTAGGAAGAGAATGTAAAGTGGTGCAACAATGACTATTTGCAATGGTTATGTGTGCAATAAGGAACTATTTATGCAATTTGGTGCACTCACTTTCATTCATTTCACCTCCAGCTGAAGTGTTTCCCAGACTACCTTTGTTTGTACAATGCCAAAATAACTAAAACGTGACCATTTTCTCCTAAATATGCCATTTTCTACCATTTCTTTAGGCAAAAATCAACTAATTTGGAGCTCATGCATGTTTCAGTAAATTTCTAGCCAGGTCTCATTACCAGATTGTTAAATACTGATGCTTTGTCACGCCCCTCGACATGTGATAGCAACGCCAAAAGAGCTTTTTAGCATCTTTTTGAGACGCACCACACTTCAAAGAAACTCAGCAAGTAATTCATCTGCAGCAAAACTTAATGCTGACAGGAAATGATGTTGTAAAAAGAGCGAGAAAGTGCGCATACGGTAGGAAGGAGAGGAGGTGGATATTTCAAACAAGACAGGTCATTCACTCAGGATACTGCAGTTACTGCATGAAAGCTATAGTCAATATTGTTTCAACATCAAGTCACGCAGTCATGGTGCACTGACATCACTCACATGATGTATTTACATCAAAACTGTTACATAATAAACATACTAATTTTAATCCCATTTTTATTTTTAATATTTTTGTTGCCTAAGCGTAAATGTGACTTTTTCACAACATTAATGGTGTTACAGTGTGTTTCAGCTGTGCATAAAATAGATGCTAGATGGTAGAGGTGGGGTAAAAGATCAGTGAGCAGAGTATTACGATGTTTTTGCGTGGCAGTATTGTATCAATGCACGGACATCAAGAATTGATTTTTTTTTATTATTTAAATGATTAATATTACAAATAAAAAATACACTTTTGGTAGCCTATTAGAATAATGAAATCAATTCCTTTTTTAGCCGATTAGATTTATTTTGCTGCAATAAAAATAACTTAAATGAGACAAGTGGAGTGAAAACTCTATCTTACTAGATAAAAAAGATGTTGACAAAGTTTTGCTTTGGAGACATAATTTCAGTTGACAAAAAAGGTAATGAATCACAATTTATGTTATATTTATTTAATTTATGTTATAATCATATGGTATCGAAATACTCAGCATATTGCAACACAACTGTGGAGCCTCTAGTTATTCTCACCCATTAAGCGGTGCCCTGTGTGTCATTATGAGACGCTGCAGGCCGTGACAGAGTGTCAGTATTTGACGCCTTGTGAATAAGAACAGGTTAAAATTTCATATGTTTATCAATGTTAAAAAATTCAAGCTATAGTTTGTAGCTATGTGCATCGTTGGTTTGCATGTATGCAGGTGCAAGAGCAGTGAAATCATATCCATGTGCAGACAAATGTGTGGTGTGAGTGTGGCACATCTGAGAACCCATCCTCCTCTCCCTCTTTAATCTCTGCCTGCATGGCATTTTCCATGGGCAAGGTCTCAACTGTCATTTACTGGGAGAGGTGGTGAAAGGCAGTTGGACGCTCCTTTCTTTGGCTGCGGCCTCTTTGTTTCCTCAGTTGAAGCTGCTGAATGGTCCGGGATATGCACTGTTATACTGCAGAGCACACCGCCCCAAGGCAAGAGCATTATCATTCTCTCTTGCATTGGCGTGCGCTTCCCGAATATGTAAAAAGAGAAATAGTGGCGCTCAGTGAACGGCCTCTTACAGCGGTGGAAGCCTGTGTTGTCATTTGTTTTGCCACATATGGAAACTTGATGGGAAGCAAATCATACAATGCCACATTGGAACATGTCATCATTTCAGTTCTCCTGTTGAAAAAAACCCCACCACAATACAGGCAGCATTGTGTGTCCTGACAAAAGATGAAAGGCGTTGCTTTGCGCTCAGAGGAGGCACACAAGGCAGGGGTATCAATGGCGTGCTATAATAGGCAGCGCTCTATTTCCTCACTGTTTAGACACCTCAAGTCACTCATGCAAATTGGCAATCGCCACAGTCAACGCTCTCACACAGAGGGGATGGGTGCACCTTTTTTACCCGCGTGGGTTTATTTGTCAAACACGACGATATATTTTTCAAAGGGAGTCAAATGGAGGGGTTTGTAAAATGTTTGTATGCCAGCTGATTTGAAGTGAAACGCGTTTCCTTGGATAGCCAGTGGGATTGCTTTGATGCCTGAGATGTTATTGTGCTGCGTATTATTGTATGTAGGTTACAAAAAGCTGTTCCAGAGGCTCAATCCGACAAGTGTGACAATATAACCCATATGGATTCTGTAGGTGCGTCATATGGCCTTATTGCACACACTGACAGCTTACATGCACATCATTTGCGTGACTTTATTTATAAATTAACAGCAGCATTGAAACTTGAGAGACAAATTATTTATCAGTATGAAGACATGCTGCAAAACTAGGGCTCTGCGTCCCACGACTGTGGCTGTCAACACAGCATTTTAATATGTATGGCAGCTCATGAACTCATCCGGTGTCAGAACTGTTGTTTGAAATCGAGACTTCTCTACTTTTGTTTATTTGGGACTTTCAATCCACGCAAATGAAGACGGGTGAGGAGGAGGAGGAAGGGGGAGGAAAAATAACAAATGAGAACAAGCGAGACGGCGAGAGATAAAGACTGAGGGACGGGGAGCTGATAAACACGCCGAGTGCCTATGTGGCGACTGTGAGATGACCGTGGGAATGGCAGCTGTGGCAGCAGAATAAATTTGAATGCTGATCTCGGTTAATAAATAACTTTGTGAACCAGAGCACCTGGCCCTGTCTCCAGTGCAATCCAGTGTCATGGCGGGCCTGTGCTGATTATTCACTAACCTTCCTTTCCAATGAATAGGCCTCCCGCTTCTACACTGTGCTTGTGTGCTGTGGGGTGAAACTCAACACGCTGCAACTGGTGGTGGGAATAGATGGAGGCATTATTCTGTAGACAAACATCGGACATGGCTAATTGAAACATCCCACTGTTACTGAATTTACAACACCTTGTCTTGTGGGATACAGAATGATCTCAGTTTAAAATTAAATATGATAGACAAAAAGAGTAAAGAGCTAAATGAAATAAAGTATGCAGTAACACATTGAGATTTTGCTTTCGAGCAGGACTCGGAGTGTATTTTAGTGACAGGGAATTCATAAAAGCATTGAAGCACATTGTTACAGAGTTTGCTGCCAGCGCCTGCTGGATAGCTGGATATAATCAATTCTAGGCGACCACTTTCTTATTGTTTTTTAGTCTTTGCCACATCTCAGATCTTGGTTGTTTTGTGCCTCCATACCTGTGATAGCTGAGCCCGGAGGCATAAAGTTTTGTCCATATGTATGTTTGTCCATAGCTTTCCAGCTAATGTTTTGTCTTAAGAACACTTTTAGGGAACTTTTTCAGATTTGGCGAAAACTCATTAGATTCTGATGATCAGAGGTCAAAGGTCAAGGTCACTGTGACCTCTTCTGTCTAATTCTTCTTCATCTTTCAAGAAAAGTTGAATTGATTATTATTATCTTTTTCTATTTGGCACAAACCTTCGCTTGAACTCAAAAATGAACCAATTAGATTTGTTGGTTAAGGTCAAGTTCACTGTGACCTTGAATCATTTCAAACTTGTTGATATGTTTTTTTTTAAGAACATCTTTAGGGAAGTTCTTCAAATTGGGCACAAATGTCCACATTGAGTCACAGATGAAATAATTAAAATTCTATTTAACTACATCTTTTAATTTGACAATCAGACAACTGGATCTTAGGTTAGAGAAACAAGCTGAGTTGACATTATTGTCAGCTTGGCTCACAGTCCGCCTCAACCCCTCTGGACAACCAGCGTCAACTGAAAAGCACTTTAAACACGAAACTGCTACGTTCAGTGTTACCGGTTTAAATTACCAGCTCTGTTTGTTTTGGAGAGGAGGAGACCTCTGCAGATAATTTGGATCCAAGTACAAACCTCATGAGTGATGGAAACTGATGGTATTCCAACCTTAGAACAAGCTTAGCGCCGAAAATCATGTAAAGCTAACATCAGCAGCAGCTTAGCCATGACCCCTCCTGATTTCTGGCCACCAAATAGCGAAGAAGAAACACTGATTTTTAACGTAAAACTGCTTTATTCAGTGTTTTCAACTGGTTTTAATTATGTGGTCTGTTTGTTTTGGAGATGAAGAGACCTCTGCGGATAATTCAGCTGCCGGTAAAAACCTTGTGAATGATGAACACTGAAAAAGTCCTAACCTTTAAACAAGCTGAGCACTTCAAGACAACATGTTGAACATTAGCCGCTACTCAGCTAGCATCTCCTGACTTCTGTCAAAGTGCAGAGGAGAAACACTGATTTTTCACATAAAAACTGCAGGCCTGTTTGAGAAAGTAGGAGACCTGTGCTATGAAGAAGGATTTAGAGATAGCCATGTAACTTGCTTCACCCCTCGCCCTCCTGGCTGGCCACTGTTTTCACTCAGATGGACGTTACACGCACTTGTGAAAAACACTGATTGCTCTGCCTCTGATTCAGATGGACCCCGGACGATATGTTGACAGCTTCCTCATCATGTTGCCGGGGAATAGCATGTAGGCATAATGTCGTGCTTACAAATCTGGGTTAGACATTAACTATGTAAATACCCCCACTCGCTCACTTAAATGTGCCACTTCCCACTCATAGCCTCTCTTTTAACCCGACACCATATTGACTCCATCTAATATCTGTTGATTTTCTTTCTTCTTCTCGATAATATTCCCAGCGTGCTCTGTCACTTTCCCCGGGCCATGACGCCTGCTCTCAGGGCAAACTATGCTCCTGCTAGGAAGGATGAAGACCAGAGGCCTTCCTATCATTAAACTCATTTCCTGAAACAACAGGGTGCACTAATGAGAAATTCTAATTAATATTCTAATTATTTTTGTAATTGCCTGTGCCAAGTGATTATGTGCAGGGCCAATCCTTAATTCTGCTTCAGCTACAGATTGGGGATAAGAGCTAAAGTTCATATTCTTGGTGTTCTCTTCAACATGTTAAACTATCAAGTGTAATTAGAAAGTCCTTTGATGATAAATAATGCCCTCACAACTCATTTAGCTTAAGTCTACATGACGTTCTACCTCATTGTGCACATCATCATGCCTGAGGTTGGGGCAAAGTAAATGGGGGAACTGTTAAAGGGATTGAGTTGTTTTTGTGTTTGTACAAGGTAATGATCAGGGATGTAAAAAGGGTTGGCTCACCCAAATTAAAGGGGAACATCTCATTTGCCTCTACTGTTATTCAGCTGTGCCAGGAGTTTTATTAGAAAAGCTTTAGTTTTCCAGCTTTCAAGATATCTGTCTCTGATATCTGCCTCCAGTCCCAAGACAAAAGAGGGGAGCAGAATTTCATCTGTGGTGCTCAGATTACTTGGAAATAATGATTTTGGGAAAAAAAAAGAGAAAAAAACCAACAGCAACGGTTAATCAACATGACACACTGTCAACAGTTTGAAATGGGACAATTTCTTAAATTTTAACTAAATCCAAATAAATTAGTGACGTCTATGTTTTTCCCTAAGTAAATCGGGAATTGCTTCTTAAAAGACAAATTGCAGTCTTCCTCTTCCATCCATGGATTTTGAAATTTTGGGTTGGTGAGGTTTCACCGACTTTTCAAATAGGAAATCCAACAGGGGGCGTTCCAGACATTTTTGACTTGGGAAAATCCGATTTCCAAAAGAAAATGGAATGCACTTTTAATGTGCATGTTACTGTGGATCAGTGGCAGGAGTGTGTATGGCATTTTTCTGGGCTGCATCTGGGCAAATGTGCATAACATTTTTTTCAAAGATGTTTGCGAAGCTTTTGACATTGTCTTAATTCAAAATGAAAACAAATCAATTCACATTGGGATTGTTCTTTTTTTTTTGGTACTTGGGATGTGAGTAAGGTGCCAGAATGCATAAGTAAGAATCAAAAAGAGCTTTTATATATATATATATATAAGAGTTGATCCAGATTCTCCAGTCAACATGTCGAATTATCCATGGGTAAGATACTGAGTCCCAGTTTGCTTCTGATCAGAGTGTGAGTGCATATGAATGGTTACTGAGTAGCACATTAACACCTTGTATGGAAGCCTTGGCTACCTGCGTCTGAATGTGTGTATGGGATGGGTGAATGTGACTCACAGTGTGAAAGCTCTTTCAGTGGTCAGGAGAATAGAAAAGGGCTATACAAGTGCAGTCTATTTACCATTTACACCTGACCTGTGCTGCGGCAACTGGATTTGCCTCTTAGCAAAGTTGAAATAAGAAAACAAGCACTGAAAAACTCAAAACGGGCAGTCAGTTTATAGTATATATACTGATGAATATTATAAATATTTATTCATTAACTGGCTCCAGGCCTCCTGATATTGTGTAAAGATGGCCCAAGGGCAAAGCAAGCTGAGTGTCCCTGGCGTAACTTAATGTCGAAAATTGGAAATCTTTTACATGTGTCTGCAAAGAACCTTTATTTCAGCCTAACTCAGCAGGCTTGCATCAGGGCTCAGCTCTGTGGTATTAACTGAAAAATATTATGATATACAATATCAACTTAAAACTATATCTTAAAGCTCCATGATTAAAGTATAAGATATTGCTTTCTCTCTTACAAGAGTGGGTGCAGGGCATAAAATAAAAAAAGAAATGGCTTATGTCAGTGCAGCGCGTTGCACTACAGATGTGTGTTTTCTGTTGATGTGCATGTGTTTATCTTTGTGTGTGTGTGTGTGTGTGTGTGTGTGTGTGTGTGTGTGTGGTGCCATATAGAAGAGGCTTTATCTGTTATTGCCATGCATATGACTGCTGATAAGACCCACACTTGTGCAGCCTCAGGGGACTTGGTAGAAACACTCAAAGGTCTTAAAACCAGTCTCAACTAAATGTGATGAATAGTCATTTTGCCTTAAGAGAATTGCCACATGACCACATTCTCGCCACATACAGCAATATGTTGTGGACAGTGTGAGCAGTCTAGTCGAAGCTAGGAACAAATGGTGATGTTCAGTTGCCAGCCAGGCTGCGAGTGAATCACTGACAGCCATAGCAGGGGTCCTGCCTTCCCCCCCTGGAGCCATGTAAGGCTTCCAACCAGGCAGTGTGACCGTAAATGTGTTCTAGGCGTGGGCTGAGGGGAGATCAGCGGCAGATGAGGCCTTTGACCAATTCATCTGGACACGGAGGGTGCAGAGAGGAGACATCCCAATGCTCCCCTCTGGGAGAACATCATGGCGAGGCGTGGATATGGCAAGAGCCGGGGCGATCAGACACACAGCTCCCTCTGAGAAAATCAGATGAGATCAAAGGCATGGGGAATATTTCAGATGGTCTGTTTCCTCGAGGGGTTGCAGCATCCCTCTCATATTGACTGCTAGATTAGTTTATGCTCTCAGTCCTGGACTTTGTGAAATATTAAGTTGAATTTCCATTTGTTTTAAGCATAGACGGACAAGTCTATTCATGTGGTATTAACAGACATATGAAATTGTGCTCAGTGGTGGTTTTATTAATTTTGGTGCCCTAGGTGACCCCCTCCCCACATACACCCACACCCACAAAAAAATGCAAATAATAATAAATTATTAAGAAAAAATAATGTGTGCAATTTGCTCTCAGTAGTAGTAAGATGTTTTACATGTGTTATAATAATCAAAATGATATATAATAAATAAATAACCAGAAAAAATACAGCAAGAAAACCAAAATACAAATCAACTAGATTAGAAAAACAACCTTTAAAAGAAGCTTCTTTCACATGAAAAACATCTTTAAAAAAAATGTTTTTCTATAAATAATATATCACAATCCTCTGTCTTTACATTGCTGTGAAAACATGAAAAAAAATCACCATCGAACAACTGTATTTAAGTGTATTACCAAAAGCTGCATTTTCCAGTTAGACATCGAACATATGATAATGTTATATCCATCGACATGATGTTCATTTTTACTAAATAGAGCTTGAACACATCAAAATGTCACTTAACGCAACTTCTGTAATGTTTTTCGGCCATTGGTTGCTTGGTAACATTGATTAGCTCTCCTCCTGCGCATTTCAACATGCATTTGTTGTTTTTCCATTTTATTTCTCCCCAAATCCTCTTCTCTTAGTATGCAGTTGTGGTTGATGAGGTGGCTGTATTGGGCCCCTGGGTAGATGTGTGGGTGACAGAGGAGTGGGTATGCTCCTCTGTATTTTGCAGTGGCGTTTTGGTGTATAGGTGGGTATACTGTAAACTAAGAAAAATAAAAAGGTCCACTTGCCTTGTGTATTGTCCGTACTTTGAGGACTCACTTTTTTTTTTCTGGGTGCAAATTTTGTGGATGGTGCCCTAGGTGCTTGCCTATATAGCCTGTGGCAAGCGCTGCCACTGTTAGTGCTTGCTTAATGTGATTTTGCACACTCCTACAGCAATTTGGCTGAGCTCTAGCCAGACTCGTGGATTACTTTGTCAACAAACGATGGTAAAAATGAACAGTGGAGATGTCGGACACGTTCAACTTGCCGGTCTTGATAATTCCTCCCTGGCTCGACTCAGGCTATCTGCTTTTCCGTTCGCCGCAAACATGCCTTGGCAGAATTTCCCTTAATACTCTTATTTACTCATTTCTTTTTTCCCTTATTTACTCCAACCATTCCTGTATTTCTTCACAATTATCTGGGGACTGTGTCTTGTTTGTTGGAGGCCCAAACTGTTTTGCATTTGCGAACATACACAGAGCATAAATATTGGATTAAGTAAACAAATCCGAGGGGCTCACTTCTGAATGATATCGGCGAGTCGGCCTTTGGAGCCAGCAGGAATGCCACGGTCGCAGTCTTTAAGAGACTCAGCACATGAAAAGAGAAAGAGAGAGAGAGGAAGAAAAAGAGAGAGAGGGAGAAAAAGAGAGAGAGAGAAAGAGAGAGAGAGAGAGAGAGAGAGAGAGAGAGAGAGAGAGAGTCAAATGGCAGTTAAATCCTCCCTGAGTGTTATCTTGCAGGTGTTTTGCAGACTGTGCTCCCTTTGGAAACTTTGAAATCGGGCCAGGCTTTCATGTGCAGGATAAGGTAGAGAGTCGCTGCCTGTTATTTGTGGGCAATAAACATCAACACAACAGTGCAGGACTCTAGCTCACAACTCCACTTAACATGGTATTCCCCCAAGCTTCTTGTTAGGCAGTGGGCCATGTTGTTAACTTAAAAACAATCCCGGCAGTTCCTCCGCTTTGTTCCTTTTGTACTAAAACCGAAAAAAGAGACGGGAAAAAAATTGCAAATGGCATCCTTAAATGGGGCTCTTGTTTGCCTCAAAACAGGTAATCACAACGCACGATGAGTCGCGCTGAAAGCTGCAAAGAGTTCTCTAAACTCATTTGAATCGATGTCATTTTACCTCCAGCAATTAGCTCACTACAGCGTTCCGCAACGCCTATGTGGATATAGAGTTACATTTCTCCAGCTTATTCACACAAATGTTCCTGACTTCATTAGAATTGAACCCTGCAAATAGATTTCCTCCCCAGAAATTAGCCAGATTGTAAAAGCCGAGATGAGAACAGACCGGCGGCCCCCCGCAGGCATCCAGTATCGGGTGTCGCTGGGCTTTAATGGCCCAGTACATCACCAGGCTCCGGTGACGGCGGATGGCCGGGTAGCATTTGGCTCCCCCAAGAGAATGTGCAGTTTTATTGGCCTCCTCAGCGCTGAGTTGTCCCCTGTGCCCATGTAACACAGCAGCCAGCGTCAGAGAGGGGAAAGGCCCCCTCCCTGATTAATCGGCAGTCTATATTTCTCAACGCTAGCTTAGTGCTCATGTTCCGTATTTTCTAATGGTTATGGGCACAGTCATTTAGAGTGCTGCTGAGGGAGCCATCAGTCAGGATGTTGCATGGCTGAAGAGGGCCATGGCGTAGAGCTTTACTGAGCGAAGCATGTGGGTATGAGAGAATGTCTGGCAAGAAGAGAAGGAAGGAAAAAGACAGGAAAAGTAGCACATTGCTGCATGTATGTCTTTGTTTTTGCACGGCCAAAAATAGTGAGCATCAGTTTCTTAAAGTCTTGTCGTTCAACAGCATGACTTGTCCCCGGGAAGCAGTTTCGCCGAGCCAACCCGCTCACCTTCCGTTATGAGGGCGCCTAAGTGACGCTCAGCACCTCTCACCAGGTAACAGCTAAGTCATTCTGACAACAGTGTGGGGCTCACATTAGAACAGAGGGAGAGGGCCATTCAGAGCACTTGACTCCCTGTAGCTTGGCATTATGGGAAACGGACATGGGGGCCAAATGAGACAGGCCATGGCGAGGAGCACTTTTTTTCATTACGTTATAAATCCCACAGAGCCTGGCAGCTCCAGTGTCTCTGCGTAATGCCCAAATTCAATGTGGCGTTTCATAACCGTGCTCTCTTCACGGCACTGTAACTGTGCCGGTTCTGGTGGAGGGAGCAGCTCTCTGTGTCTGAGAGGTTGGGGAGTTATACATATTAATCAGCGCTCTGAAGATGATGTTTTCTGGATAATATGCGGGCAATGCACCAGTGACATTGCGAGCAGCGATTTGTGGGAACGTCAAAGTTAATTTTGTCATATTATAACCAATTTATAGTCAAAAGGCCCAGTCACACCAATGTTTAAAACTGCAGCAAAATCAATTCCCTTGGGAGGGCGAAGTAAATCCATGCATATCTTTTTCTTCCTGTACAACTTTGACAAGTTAACTTGCACTATTGACCAATGGCTTACCTCCTTTAAGAAGTATTTCACCTTTAAAAAGACAGTTTTCACATAAATCTGGGCCTTCTCTGTCTTAGAAAGATGCAAATACTTGAAAAATTGGTGCCACATGAACAGAGAAAAGAGAAAAAGGATGTTTTTTAAGAAAACCTACAGCTACCAGAATGCAGTGTGCAAGAGCAGACCAATAAATGCTCCTGCTCTTGGGTGACGTCAGACATGGACTTGTCCATGTGAAACATCTGCAGATGTCGATCTCATATTTACCTTACATAAACAAACAGTAAGATAACATGTCTGAGAACATTTGAGGCGAGAAATGGGCAACTCATTGACAGAATCTTGGTTATATTTAATCAGCTCTGCTTAGTTTTAAGTTTGATCTGTTTTTTCTGCCTCTGTTTTTTACTGTGCAGAAAGCAGAATGGCGCTCACTTTCTGTTCGCAAACTCTCTATTATAGCTAAACAGGGTGTTAAAATATGTCTCTGCAAACATTTTAGGCAAGAAATAGGCAGTGCTGTAATGTTATCTTGAATAATAGTTAATGAAAAATATGCATATGAGGTAAAGGAGAGCTTGCAAATCCAAAGCAGAATTGTACAATCTACCTTTATTTAACCACCTCTAAAGATTTCTTGATTGCTTCACAAAAGAAACATGGTTTGCAGGCAATTCAAGACAGAATATATGTCTGAATAAACTGTGTGGACTAAAAGTGGAGATAAATTTGCTTTTTAACCTTGCGTTTGTGTAAACAGCTGGCTGCATCATGAAAAGAATTGACCATATACTAGCTTATGTACTATACTTGTTCGTGGAGGACAGAGGGTACACCAGAGAACTTGGACCATATAAAAACTTCTTGATTTGCATGATGTAAGCATTAAGCATGGCAAAACTCGAGTCCTGTTTCAGCTGATTTGGCTGATATCAAGCCATTATATGGCTGTTATCAGGGGTCAAAAGCATTGCAGATATGAGTTAATAGTGACTTACCGCACCGCTAAGATTAGGAGAAGACCATAATCAGGCCATGACATGGAACTTTGAACTAGAAACAGCTTTTATAGGACTTTCTCTCATGTGCTAGAAAGTCCACATATTGGGATTTTGGGGTCAAACAGGACTTTCACCCAAGAGACTGGGGTTTGAGTCCCATGTGAACCAATATTTATGTCCAATCACGATCCTCTTTTTAACCTAACCATGTCATTTTGGTGCCTAAACTGAAGGAAAGTGAAACCCAGTGAACAGATAATGGTCATTGAATGGGCTGATAAGGGCTTTCTGAACCTACCAATAGGTTTAGCAGCCCCCTACTGATGCATATATATGACTCTTTAAACTACTGATAATTGCCATGAAATGGACTGATTACATCAAGGTAACAACATTGCTTGGTATTATGTTAAAGCCTCTGGCCGCACTCAGTATTGCAACTTTTGTGATACTGGCCTACAGAGCATCAGGCTCATACACTTCAAAAGGATTCCTCTTCTCTTTGTATTATTAGATTGTAATTTTTTTTTTTTCACAATGACCAATAATATTTGGCATGCTTAGGAGATGTGTGTAGTTGAAGTATTTTACCCCATTCATGTATGTGGGGAGCAACTTTTACAGGACATTAGTAATTGTCATTTGTTAGCTACCACTAGCAAGTTTCCAGTCAGCTATTGGTTTGGTGGTAAGCCCACCAGCTCCATTGTTTTTTTTGTTTTTTTTTCATGTTTATTTAATTATGTGCAGTATACTCAAGGTTTGTGCAAACAAAATATATGTATGGTTTCACCAGCATCTGGTGCGTAAACACGGTGAAAGGATTGATAAAATCATGTTTCTCAGAGTAAACACCTTATTCTGGAACTTAATTGTCCATCAGGATGGAGAGAGAAAATAAAAAATGGCATGCAGTATATAGACAGGCATTAAAGATAAAAAAAATGTGATATTCGTGAAGCCAGGAGCTCGATAGGAGAAAGAGTGATTGAATAAGATTGAGGGAGCTGAGTGACAGACAGCAGAGTGGGGCTTGTACCGTTCTGTATGTGATAAAAATAATAACATTTGAAGTGAGCAAAAAGGACAGATTTGACATTTCAGCGGTGTAAGGGCCAAAAGCGCAAGCGAAGGTTGTACACCCTGGAGCCCAAACCCACCCGCTCCCCCCCCAGTCCTCACAATCTCACCTTCCATCACTGAAAGCAGGTTTATACATCTCCCCACTGCCGCCTTATTTCTTTTTTTCCCCCCCTTACTCAGATCAGCCGCAGAGTCAATAGAATTGCAAAAACATTGGATCCATCCAAGCAGAAAATGTGCTCCAAACACTGCCCTGCTATGGCCAGCGGTGACGGAGCGGCCCTGCTTTGTGAGAGGTTATCAGCCAGAGCAGAGACGGCCACGGCTGAGGCCTGTTGGTCATCCTGGAGAGCAGCTCAGAGGGCCAGGTTAGAGGAGACGCGGCTGATGGATATCTTTAAATTATATCTGGGAGACGGCCCCTGTGGCTGCTTCGGTGAATGTTAAAAACCTTCCCGCTGCTGTCCAGTTACTTCACTATTCACTTGAATTCACAGTTGCTTTACAAGTAACAAGTGGCTGTATTTTTTATTTATCCTGCAAGCAGTTATGTCTATTGGTCATTCGGTTGGTCGGTCCATCACTGTGGTCAACACTGAAATATATTGACTCGCTATTGGACTGCCATTAAATGTTGTACATACATCCCTGACCCCTAGAGGATGAATCCTACTTACTTGTGGCTGGGCCACACTACCTGTGAGAGCAGGTAGTTTGAACCTGCGTGTCACATGCTTGCAGTTTTCACATAGACAGTGATGTAACTGCGGCTCTGCTGCAGAGCTTCCTCGTGCTGTAATTAATGTATTTCCACACTTAAACATGCAAGTCACTGCATTGTCTACAAAAAGGTACTGCAAATATTTCACAATAAAATGCCAGGTATTAACAAATTAGGTATTTCTGTCCTCAGAAATGTGTATTTTGATCAGGAATAAGGGAGCGTAGAGTAAAATATAAAGCTTTATATTCGTCTTCATGTCTGTGAGAGATATTGTAGATACAGACATGTTATGCCATGTGAGCAACACTGGTCATTAGGGTTGGGTACCGAAACCTGAGCGAGCATGTGCCAGTGATGGTGACGGTGAGGCTGCAGCGAGCGGAGCAGAGAATATGAAGTTAAGTAGCAGTGCAGCGTTTGGGTTGTTTGTCATTGGATTAATGCTACAACTCCTCCTAAGTGTTAAATTACTGTAGATGGGTTCGGTTTTATTTATAAGGTGAATTTGTTAATAATGATTTGTGTCTATCCATGTTTATATATTTAAGTATACTTTAAACTGTTGGGTATATTGTAAGAAATTCAAGTTTAAATTTGCCTTTGCACTTTTAAAAATCTGTTCTTTAGTGTCATTAACCATTTTTTTTCCTTTTTTCTTTTAAATCTCATAACATGGGCACCGAAAAAAAATACAAAGGTTCTGCAGTGTTCAGGCGCTGCTCTTGCTGGCAGTGTCAGCCGGGTACGAGGCAATCCCCAGATTTTTTTTATGTTGTGCCATCATTGTGTCAAAATTTAAATGTCCCCATTCTTGGATTTACAACCAAATACCTGCTAAACCAGTGATGAGTCCAGCCTCACAGAGCTGCTAGTGAGTCTTGTATATTCTTGGTCTACAAATAATTCAGTGTGAATAAGTTCTTTCAGTCCGCCTTAGTCAGCCATTTAGAAGGCAAAACCACGATATTAAATGAGATTATATGCTGCTATTGTATTTTACAATGTTGTAAATTGAATATATTTGGAGTTTTAACCATAAGCAACTTTCATTCATCATGTTGGGCTTTGGGAAATTGTGATGGGAAAACTAAGCAACATTTCAATCAATGCTGAAAATGATTGCTACAGTAATTTTGTACTCTTCACTGCCACATACCCTTTCAGGTATGTCAAACGTTTTTGGCACATTTTCGTGTTTTTGCGCGTGCAGTGTGCTGACCTGTGTGTGCATCCGCTTCCTACTGCTGCTCAAGTTTGTTTGGGAATATATAATGGTTCCTAGTTGCCAGGCCTAATGCATGTGCTGTATGAGTCTGATAGAAATTGTGTTTGATTTGTCACATAGCGCAAACCAGCAGTCATCTGCTTCAGCTAAAATGTCAAGAAACTGTACTTCTTCTGAAGCAGGATACGTGGCTCATCTTTCTATCCTGCTCCCCCATCATCTCTTCCCCCCACCCCCCCGCTGTCTCTTGCAGTGATTGCCTTGCCGGCTATCTCTGGCCTGCAGTTCTGTTTGTGCAGTGCCTCTGTATGTCAAAAAAAAAAAGGAGCAGGCTGTTTATTTTATGATCTGTCACACGTCTGCCTTTTCTGCAACGGGCAGTGGGCGACTGGGTCTGGACTTCCTTATCGCTCCGCTCATTCCTGTCCACCCCTGCCAGACTGGAGTCACATATCTTGGCAGCAGGACTGAATTGGTTGCCACATGCTATTGAGAATAGGTCAGCTCACAGTGGTGGAGATTATTTCGATACTTATATATAATACAGTTGAAACTGCTTATAGTAATCACTTCTGTTGTGGTTGAATTATTATTAGCATTTTTTTCTATTTCTCGAGCATATTATCATGTAATTGACATGTGTATATTTATTACATGAATGTAAAGTAATGAAATGGGCAGTTTCTAAATCAAGTGGGATTAATAGACTGTTTCAGAATATTGTACAGCTGTTTCATTATGGCAATATTACGTGACCGGGCATTATCAATCCACTTTACTTACACGGCTCCACCCACACATGCTTTTCCCATGCACATTTGTTTTCTGTCTCCATGACTACCAGCCATATGCTTTGATTCATCATTGAGACTATTTTTTTCAGCCATGATTTTAATGTGTACCCTGCACCAGTCTCAGGTAGCCAGCTTAAAGCAGACCATGAATGTATAAAGAGAACTGGATATAGTGTTGGAGGCAGGGCACCATTCGCTCCTTTGAATATCCCTCAATGGCATATGACACCAAAAAAACTCCACTTAATGTATTTACAGAAAAATTGGATGATCCGTATCCTTAGGCCCACAGAGCAAGCGTACAAGAGACTTTCATCAACTAAGGGGCTAACTTCCGGTTTAGCCCTCAGCTAACTTTATTATGGGTACAATGATTTAATCGTCTCTTTTAGACTTTCAAAATGTTTTCGAACGTCATGCATAAAATACCAATACCTTATTCGTGACACAGTTACTTTATCAGACTTTAAACGTATTGTTAAAATCTCATATCATTACTGTTTTAGTTGCAAGGTGTCATGGAAGTAAAGTATGAACAAAATAAAAACAAAAAAAAATTGTTTTTTTTTTTTTTTTTTTTACATTGTCATGTATCAAAAGACCCAAAGTCAGTATTGATTACTATAAGTACATTTTTATGGGAACAATTCTGTCCCAGGTTTTTTAAACCATATGACAACACTGAGACCGTGGTCAATAAAAGCAGTTTTCACCGTAGTTCAAACCAGGTTTGGAGGCATAAGATTTATCTGTTTTGACAACTGTAGAAATTTATACTCAAACTTAAATGGCAAGAAAATAGTTTGACTTTGGTTATTAAACCCTGCATAATCTAAATACATATTTGTATGCAGATGATGTTGATCATTCAGTTGCAGTGTAATTCAATTTAACAATGGTCCAAGAAACAATTCAGAGACTTTAATATCGCCTTGACAGCTATGATATCCTGTGGAGCGTCTTCATTCACTCCAGTCACTTACGTTCCTGCATTCAGAGAGGGTGAGGGGGTTCTCAAAACAAGCTTTCATCAAAAGGAGAAATGAGAAAATGATCTACATGACACTTCCTCAGTCACTAAGCCTCCCGGGAAACGTTTCATAAAGCTTGTGTGTGTGTGTGTGTGTATGTGTGTGTGTGTGTGTGTGTGTGTGTGTTTCAGCATGTGCTTATCACATGCATGCATGTGAGTCTGTGTACTCGCGGCATGAAATTCTAACAGAAATTAAGATGAAAAACAATGAATAAAGATCTCACATTTGGAGCAATAACAGGTCTTTGTACATTCAAAGCCGTAGAAGCCAGACGCCGGAGAAACAAATTGTGCATTCCAGAGTTAATGGAGACCTTTCCATAACTTAAAGCATGTTTATTGGAAACTTATTACAATGTTTGTCTTGTGCTTCTTCGAATCATTCTCCGGAGAAGTCTACTGTAGCTTTCACAGATAGCTGTATTTACATAAGGCTATCCACTTACACCAGCACAGGAACTGAAATTAAAGATCTTTATAAATCCAAAAACATGAAGCACTCTTGTAACTCAAGCTTTGTAAGGATGAATTAGTAATCTTCTAATCAAATCTGCAATCTTAAACAAAGACACTGTATCCGTCTCTCCGCGCTTGACAAACACAGAGCAGGTGGGCCACTTTGCTATGTAAATCTGACGGCTGTCCGCCAAAATTGCACACAGCCGCAGAAATTAGATGGAGGCTTTGTCTTGCAGGAAAGCAGAGAGATATTTAAAGCATACAGAGCAGGCTCTTATGGGCACACGCTGAAAAACAATCTTCACTTAAATAAGTGCAGATGAACGGGGACATGCGAGCAGCAGGGCAGGAGCGCTTCTGGTGAATGTTTAGGTGCTGGATGTCTGCCAGGGAGCAGATTTTGTGGAGTAGATGGCGAGCACGGTTGGTTGTTCTGGGTTGTGTTTTGCAGAACAGGATGACGCTCGACAGAGAATCAGATCTGAGCCTCGCGACAACTGCCTGGGGAGCCAGGGTGATGATGTATTAGGGCCCAGAGTTTTTCTGAGATGGCTGAGCAGCAGTCACCAAGACAACAAAAGGACCCTGGTGCCAGAAAGCATTCCTTCTGCCTCCCACTCTCATGTACCGCTAATAGGAGACAGAGCGAAAAAAGCAAAGCAAGCCATGGAAGGAGAGCTGAGTGGGAAAGATGAGAGCTCTCTCCCAGCCGTTCAGAATACCTCCCGTATAGCGGGCCATTACAGTAGTTTGCCAAGTGTTTTGTTTGGATCTCTTATAGCGTCTCAGTTCTGCCCAAGCTGTTTAATTGTTGGAGACATGATTACAGTGAGTTTGACGCAGACACAATAGGAAAATTATTTTCAGGTTTTCACCAGGTAGCACAGAAAGCTTCTGTTCCCCGTGAATGATACTCCGCATTGTTGGGCTGTTAATGACGAGCTCCAGACTGCAGCATGGACCCAATTTCTCCAGTGGTTTCCAGCAATGCAAGACTGAATACTGATGTTTCCACATTTTGAAATGCATTGGATAAGATGTCAAACTGAGAGGCTTCTATTTTAAAATCACCAGTCCAGCAGACATCCGTGTCAGTCATGACAGAGGGGGTTTTTGCCTTTTGGTTGGCCTCATCTTATTGTTGCACAAGAATTGGTGGATATTCCCAATACTTAGTCAGACAGAGGGTGTGACATGTTTGTAACTGTGGTGCAAAAGCTTTTTTTTTTTTTGGTCTCGGGCGCTTCTTAGGCTCCAGTTTGAGGGTGGCACACTTCAAAGGCCAGATGGAAAAATATGTCGGGCAAATAGAGCACGGATTCTATTGTCGCGAGTAATGACTTTGTGCAGGATTCATGCTGAGAATATGAAAGGCAAACTTCCTCCTCCTCCTCCAGAACCTCGCTCTTCTTCTCTCTCCTCTCCAGACATAGCCGACAAACTGACATGCACACAAACAAATAGCCCGAGCAAAAATTCGGTGGAGCATGACTGGCACAAACACCGTAAACACATGTATATATGGTTAATTCATATTAGTACCTACAGTGACTAAACATAGCTTCTAGTGAGTAATAAGCAGGTGCTATCCCATTGGGGGGGCATTAGAGCTTCTTATTATCTCATTATGCCCATGATGCATTTTTCCTGGGTCGAAGCAAACAATTAGAATCATTATGATGCCGGCTAACGATATTTTCACTCTGGCTTAATTAGGACTCCAGCCACAGAGACTAACCATCAGTGGTTTGAGCACAGAGTCCCACGACAGGTGACTGTCTGCAAAGTGATGCTAAATACAGGGTCAAATTAAAAAGCACAGGGTTTAAATTCCATATACTGTGGCCCAGGTTTAAGGTAATACTCATGATTTTTTACAAATGTAACTAATCCTAAAAATAGACAGAAATTCATGCAAAAAGTTGAAAAGGGCAATGAGTAGAGTGCAGCTCTTCGCCAAGTGGCTGCCCAATCTGATCGCAGACACTATACAATTCCAGCAGACGCACAGCAAGGCGTCTCTGAAGCGTCCCAGAAAAATACGGGCCTCATCTATTTTTGAGGAAGATGTTTTGCATTGCACAGAGCAGATTCAGTTTTCCAACAAAGCGCAATGTATGTGAAATATTGATATGATGCAATTATGAGGATGAATGTATTTTTAATGACTAAATCAGCAGTTCCCCAACTGGCCCAGCAACTGGGTCCAGATTTCTCCTCAGTCATTAGTTTAAGGTCCTCACATGAGAGAAATTACTACATATTGAAATATAAATAACATGTGTCCTTTAAACAGAATTAGATAAAATATATTGCAAAATTAATGTGCAATTACTTCAAACCAGGGGCGTTTCTAGGATTTTAGGACATTGGGGGGCTTAGCCCAAACCTCGATTTTGGTGATTTTTTTTTTTTTTTATTAAATTTTTTGGCAGTGTTTTTCCTTAAAACATTCTAGTATTTTTTTTATTTATTTATTTATTTTGGTGATTACCTTTGTCTCTAAAAAGTTTCAAAATTCAAAATTTGGGGGGATTTTTAAAGAAAACACGCCCTTCAAACCGGTGAGCCCGCCAAACTAGAACCGACCACAAGAATCCATTGAGCATAAATTTGCACACAAAATATAAGGCTAACTGGTCCGGTAGTGTTTCAGATAAGCTGCAGACAGACAGATAGACACACTCACACAAACACTTGCTCACACATGACCAAATGCATGATCCCCTTAAGGCTTACAACTTGCAGAGATAATAAGCAAGAGAACTAAAAAATAACCTCTGAGGGCCTGTTGAGTGGTCCTCCCAATGTCAGACTGAAGAAACATTAAGCTTCAGAATTACATATAAAAGCATTCCGACTTGACTTAAAACAAGCAAGGCTGCAGAAAAACGGAGGGAAAGCATTTATATTTATCATTCTTTACACCAAAATGTAAAACACAAATGTGTTTTATGTGTCCAGTATTAATATATCACATTTGTTTTGAAATAAACGATGCCAAAGATGTCAAAAAGAGAAAACAAAAATATAGTGCTTTCACAATCTCTAGCGGCTATTTGACCGGACGGATTGCAGCATACTTTAAGTATTTCTGTCCTGTCAATCACAGGAGGCATTGCCACGCACATGCACATTGACTCTTCACAATACTCTACTGTAGAGCCAAACCTTCATGACCTCCTTTCCTGTGATGAGTAAAAGAAAAGCACCAGAGGCAAGGAGGGAAGATGTTGTCATTACATTGGGTGGGGTGTTTCTTTTGATTCGGAAGAAATAGGTTCTGCATTAATGGAGCCATTCTCCAGCTCGTCTCCTGCTTCAAAAGAGGGAAAAACAAAGGCTGGGGAATGATAGCCGCGAGCACTGTCTTCACATAGGAAACATGTGATGGCGATACATTATTGTACAGACCCGTTTACGTGATATAGTGGTGCTTATTTTGCCATTCAAATGATATTCCTGTGCCTTTTCCAAATTCACACCACGAGTCAGTTGATAACAATGCCATTAATGGTGAACACAACCTTGCATGAATATGAGTATGTTGTGGCAATGAAATATTTGTGTTGCAATGTTGCAGCCCAAGGTTTCTAGATATCACCTTGACACATCACCTGAACTAGTTCTAGAGTATGGCAAAATTTCACAATTACATTATAACATCCTACACCAAACATTCGATTTAGCGTTGAATATCCCTTAGCTTGTATATTTTTGCTTTGCTGCCACTTCACAAAAGGCAAAAAGTGTGATTGCAATTCAGAAGAACTCAGACTTTTACGAAACACTAAATTTGAAAAAGGTTTCCACACTTGAGTAGTTGTCCCTGCTGTGTACAGTACACTGCTGTATACTTTAACAGCACCCCATGTCTTCTAATTGGAGAGTTTTTGGAATGCAGGGAAACAGATGCGTTCTGATGATAATCAAGCTGAAATTAGCGCAGGGCTGCCGTCACAGGTGCCAGGCTCTCAGATGCAAAGACGAGGGCTAGCGATGCTAACTGTATTGATTAGCTGCTAGCACTTTGTGGCACACAATCAGCATTCCATGCACCACTGGAATTAGCCACATCTGCATCTACTCATCGGCTCCACATCATGGTCACCTAATCATCATCACAAACCATTCAAACTTTTGGGAGAGGACTTTGATTGCCGTGGAGAGCGCGCCTTCGATTGCAGGGATTCCGCCAAGTTTGCAGAGTTTGAAGAACATCTCTGGCTGAGATTTGTCATTTATGCCTGTTTTGCTGTTGCATTCAGAACTTAGAAGTTTTCCATTTAGAAGCGTGTAGATCATTGAATTAAGGTGTTGCTTTAACCCTTTGAAACAAGAGCAAATTGGCTTGACTTCTTTTTAATGAATATGGGAAGAAGGCACTGAACAATGTCTTTTTGTGCACTGCACGCCATAGATGTCACTCAAAAAAAAAGTAGCAAAACTTTGTCTTTTCACATGGTGTACCTGTTGGAGCCATCTCTTTCATTGTCAGTTCAGCTTTTTGGGCTGCAACTTGAGATTTCTTCTATTCCTTCCATACAAATTGCTCTTGCCACTGCCGCTCCCACAGACACCCAAATGTCACTACAACCCAGCTGTGCTAAATTTGCTACAATGCTATAGGAAACAAGTCAAAATTCTGGTACCTTATGAGAAGCTTGACCTTTTAAAACTCATATGAGCTGCCTCATCTCTCTTATAGGAGAGGCTCTCTGTGAAAAATGGAGATGGTACAAAGGAATAGAGAGGGTGAGGGAGGGAGACAAGGACCACCTGAGACAGAGGATCTCTTGTGTGGGTCTGGGAAAGGACAACAGAGGTGTAATGAGGATCATGATAGACATCAGGCTGGAGTCATGTTACATCAGTTGAGAGGCTGAGAGAGGAGGAGGAGGCCTGAGAAAAAAGAATAGGGCATGAAATAAGCAGGGAAAAGCAGATCCTACGCTTGACTCTGCTGGTCTGATTTATTCCCCTCTTCCTCTTGTTTATAGCAGCACGAACCTCCACCTGAAAGATGCAAAGCAGTCCAACTGCACATTGCATGCTGTTCTTAACAACTGGGTATACAAGGATGACAGCAGCAGACGGTGTAGCGCAGAGGCTACGCGACAAGAGCTGGTGAAACATGAGATCCTGCCATCTCCCCAGTGTACAAACAAGACATGGCTGCAAGGGAAGAGTGTGTACTGCAGAGAAAAAAAACCTCTCTCCCTCTCTTACCTCTTTCTTGTGTTTTGGAGCGTCTGGTCGATGCTTATCTCCTACTGTCAAGATAGCTTTCCCCATGCAAAGAGAACAAAGGAATGAGCGCAGAGGTCGACGCGAATGCAGGGGGAGCTGAAAGGCAAACACAGAGGCCTCTGAATGTCTCGAAGAGGTGGTTGTGCAGCAAATAAAAAGGGGTCACTGATATTGATGAACTCACAGATATTTATCACCCCAACTCTTACATCTACAGTACAGTATAAACAAGGCAGCCCAAATGCCCAGGCAGACAAAGTTAGCAGCTTGCTGGTGAACATAGAGGAGCATTTAGCAGCTAAAGAGACAGATTTTTTTCCTCAGGAGTTGGCGGAGACTTAAGAAAACTGAAATGAAATTGAATATAATATTTACAATCGTAAGGTGGACACAAACATGACTATGAACAAACTCTAATGCTGCTCTGTGGGGTTGATATGTAAATAATAGGGCTGTCAGTGTTAACGCAGTACGATGCCTGAGGCATTAAATTTTTTGGTTGTCTGTCCGTCCTTTTGTCTATCTGGCCATCTCATTCTCATTAATGCCATATGCCTGTCAGGAATTTCCTCAAATTTGGCATAAATGTCCACATAAACGCGAGTTTTGAAAGGATGCGCTGATCAGATGTGTATGGTCACTGTGACCTCCAATCTGTCCCATTTTTGTGAACGCAGTATCTCAGGAACACTTTGTGGGAATTTCTTCAAATTTGGCACAAAAGTCCACTTGGATTACAAAGTGGTTTTATTAAAATTTTGTGGTCTCAGTGACCTCACAAAACTGGTTTTTGGCCATAGTTCAAGAATTCATACGCTAATAAAGACAAAGTTTCACACAAATGTCTAACTGAAGAAAATTATGAAGTGATGTAATTTTATATCCAAAAGGTTAAAGGTCAGATTAACCTTAAAAACATGCTGCTCTGTAAAAACAGCTTTCTGTTCCTTATTCAGTGCCATAAATCAAGAACAGAAGGGTAGAAATGTGATCAGATATTGAATTGGTGACACTTGTCTTGTGTATGTAGACCTTTAAACTGTGCTGATTGCATAGTTGATGGGTTGAAGATGTGTGCGAATAATCACATTTTGCCCCCAAATACACTTAATACCTTTTTATATAGTATTAAATATAGTATAGTATAAGAATCTGGACAGACATTAATGTTAACTGCAACTCGACTAGTTGGTGGAGGCACACAACAACAAGGCGAAATTGGAGTTACAGCAACATTCCCTTGTTTTCAGAGCTCACTAATTAAACTAGTGAGTTTAGTTCAATCAAAACAGCAAAACAAGACCTCAGTTTTACCCAGACTTTTCTCTTTATCAGTAGAGTCTTCTTCTTGCATATAATGAAATAATACCATCACATGCACTACATTGTCTTGCAGACTCCTTTTTTGTGTCTGTATAAACTCTCTGATGTTCAAGGATCTTAAAACTTTCATCTCCGTGTTTTAATAGTACTATTTTAGGTCATGTTTGTAATGATGAATATGTAGATGTTGGGTGTTTACTCTGATAATGCTTATGTGGTTTCGTAGACGGCGGTAGGAAATCCACAGAGGACTAGGAGTAACCCCATTAGCACACTGCTGGATAACCATGCAGGGGCCCAGGGGAGGTCATTATGAAGGAACTGTTTGCTATCTTCATATCTGTAATTAACATATGCAATGCTGATTACTTCTTTCAGCATTTAACCTAGATCTATATTTGAACCAGTCTATAACATGAAAAAGAAAGCTAGAAACAAACAAAAGAATTTATAATGGTGTTAAAACCCACGTTCCATAGACGCCAGTATCAGTCAACAGGTTGAAAGAAAAGCACAATACCAAATGTTTTTTGTTTTTTTTCCTTTTCTTTTTTCTTTTTTATGATATCCTGTTCCTGCTTAGGAATGTTTATAGGAGGTGTGTTTGGGTTTGAATGGCAGGAAAATGTGACAGGAACGAGTGTGGGATTGTGTGCTATCCCGGTGGTATCCCACATCTCCATGCGTGCGCTCTGTGACGACCAGCTGTGGAATTTAGTTCACACTTGACGGCTCCATATTTACACAGGAAGACAGCATGAATAAAGAACAATTCAATCACTGGGTTCCACCTCTGTTTTCATTTCCCCGGCATGCAGAAAGATGGAATGAAAGGAGAGGAGGGAAAGAAAATGAAAGAAAGCGAGAGAAGAAAATCATGTGAAAGAAATTACAGCAAAGCGGAGGAGTGTTTGATATACACTTGGACTGTGAAGGTAGAGTGCAAAGCCAAATGTGTGTGTGTTTGTGATAAAACAGGTACGGGTCTTTCATCTGAAGGAAAATACAGGAGAAAGGGCTGATCTTCCAACGCAATCATTCGGTTTTTTTTTTTCTGTGTTTCATGCTGAAGAACCACAAACAACAATTTCTCCTGGTTCCCTTTAGCTGCCGTATTGTCTGCATCCTTTGATAACATCATTTTGTTGAGAGACAGTCACTTTGATTTGCATTCTTTTGAAAAAAAATCATGAATTCATTGGAGGGAACAGGTGGGGAACCGGTCTCTGTTTGTGGGTTGCCTTGAGTCGATTCCCAGCCAGCGTTTAATTCAGCTATTGGGAGGCAATGGGCGAACGTTCAAACAAATGCCAGCTCCGCTTATCAGGGCACTGCCTCATCCTTCGATATGTCAATCTCTTGCCAAGACTGGTGAGTACACAGAAGTTTGATTTCACGGGCTGCTAGCCGAACTTCTAAATAGACGTGCGGCAGTGTTCTCTGCCCCAGTTTGTTCAATCATATCATTAGGAAGACAGTACGAGTCCCAGCGGATGTTTCTCGTTGCATATTTAATGAGGTGATGAGCAGTCGGGTTTGCAGATTCAGCTTTAAGTGCTGGTGGCTACCAGTTAGACTCTGCTTTGTAAAGAGAGGAAAAGAGTGCTTGATGTATTGATCATTCATGAGAAATTCTATCTTTGTTTGCTAGTAAATTTCCTCATAGACTTACCAATAAATGTTGCACAGATGGGCTAGGGATGCCACAATGAGGTAATCTTACCGCTTGTTATTAAACATGCAACAAGACCAGTGTTACCGATTACGTCAGACAAGAAAAGATGTTGCTGATGCTCAATATCTGTAGAGCACTTTAGTAATTTACTGCTAAAGCACATCAAATAATTGCTACTGCCGCAGCTTCACATCAAAAGCATTTAACAGGTGAAAATTACTTAACTTTTATTATAAAGTCATCACAAAAATTGCAATGTGTTTGTCAGTGAGATTAGCACTTCCACTCTCTTTCTCTCGCTTTGCTTTTCAGTGTATGTAATGATTCATAATGATTCATTGTGAAAAATAATAAAAAAAAATGCTTCATCTTAGGGTTAATGTTTTGTATAAGTTCACTTTTTCAATTAAATAAATAAATGAATAAAAATATTGGCTTGTCATGTATTAGCCGATACCGACTTGCCGATATTATCGTGCATCCGTCATAATAACTATGGTCAGGGCTGGGTTATACTGAAAAATGTGCTGTTCAACAATGCTGGAAATAGTGTGTAAAGTGGTGCAGTTGAAAGGTGGAGTGAAAAGCCAGCTGTCATAGAAAGGAGGGAGATGCATAGTTTTTCTAAACGTGGGGATAATGGCGCACATTTTCAGGCAGTTTCTCCAGGTAGCAAGTATTAGCTAATAGAGAGAGTAAGGTGGATCATTCCTTTGCCATCCTAGGATTCGCCTCCACGAAGACATCGATATTGTTGCAGTTAGTTGTCCGTGTTAAAGTTTAAACCCTGTCTCCTTTCTTTTCAACAGCTGGCCAATCAGCGCATAAAGTTGGTGTGAACGTTGGATCGTCTGTTCCTGAAAGTTACCCCGGAGTTGGAGGTTAGTTTCACACCCATGTTCCTGTTCATGCTTTCAGCTATCAGCCCCTTTTACTGTTCACCATTTATTCTCAAAGCTATATCAGAGCTGGATCTGAGCTGTGTTGAGTTCTTGCTGATGCTAAACATTTCTTGCTGCATATTAGAAGTTTTCCACCAGTGAAAGCTTTCCTGTGAAACACCTTTAGAAAAAGCAGTGCTTGTCAGTTAATCAGTGGAACATTGTTATTCCTCCATAAAAAAGGTTTGCACAGAAAGATCTAAACATATTTGGCTCTATTTGGTCAGCATATTAAGTTTTGCTGGAAGAATGTCATTGCATGGCCTTGTTTTTGTTGAACATGGCAATAGCATAGGTCAGTTGAAGAGGATTTGGTGACCTTTAGAGAGAAAAAGGTTGTCTGACTTGCTGCACACAGACTAATAAAGTCACCCCGAGCTGTTCTGCAAGTGGAGATCTTCATAAACAAATCTGGCTACTTTGGTTGCTCTTGTCCGTTCACACCGCTTCCAGTCTGAAGGGCTACTAGAACGTGAACGGAGCAAAATTAAAAATATGCACCATCACACCTCCCTTTGAATCTCATCCTCATGTGCGTTCCCTAGTTGCTGTGTGTAAATAACTGGTATGAAAAAGAAGAATTTTGGCTCCCTGTTCTTGTTTGGTAATGTAAAACAACAAACACTTGCCAGGGTTTCCTGCTGTTCATCTTGTAACGAGCCAAGGCCATGACAAACATAAGGTAGCAGCTGGTCAGCACCCATTTCCACAGAAGTAATTTGCAAATGGAAAATGCTTTCATGCTACACATACACTGATAGGAACACACACACACACCCACAGCAGAAGAATGGTGGAGCCCGGGGCTGTTTCGATACATCCAGACCACGGAGAACAGTTTTGAAGTTGTGCAGGTTGGGGATGTTAATGTTTTCCAGGTCGAGCCTGGATGTAAGAGGGCTAGCCTGAAGTACATTGCACGCTCTGGATGATTCTGTACCTGATCTAAAGGATTTGGGTACCCATGCATGGCCCAGATGATGAAGGGAAGCAGAAAAAGGTATGAAGGGAGGACAGCTGGAGATGAATGAATTCAGTGCGAGTTACGGACATCCCAGTTTTCTGATCTTGGGCCAAAATAGTTTTGAATTTTAAGTTTTCTCATATCTCTTCCATGCTTTCAAAGTACTTTGATAGAAGTGGAGAACAAGCTTTAAGGATGAGAGCATAATTCTTATCTGGGGAGTTTCTCTACAGGTGCACGGCAGAAGTTGCATATTAACAAAAGAGACAATTGCTGACTGTTTCTTGAGGGATTCAAACAGAGCTTTGGGGCATCGCAGTCTTTCATCAGAATGCTGATGCAGTCAAAATGCAAGCCTGGAAAACACAAACTTGGTGAAGAAAGGGAGGCTTGCCTTGTCAGGAATTTACATTGATACACCAAAGAAGAGGGCAGTCTTTCCTCTTCCTCCATCTCTCCCTTTCTCTTTCTGTCTTCAATTGTTCTGCTCCGTGGCTTCATCAGCAGTTTCCCCTCCATTTGAAAGCGTGGGATTATGCAAGAGAGGCAGCATCAAATGATAGGTAACTCACCCACTCTCCCCTCCCTTCAACACCCACCCCCTCTCTCTCTTGTCTTTAAGTCTCCCGGCTGCTGAGCATGTAAATCCTGCGAAGCCTGTAAAAACACAACTCAACAGTCAAGTCACTCACTGACAGGCAGCACTGTCAGCACACACACAAGATGGTTTTTGAAGTCAAGGTCAATTGTATGAAAACATACAGCAGACCCTACAATGTGTGTGTGAAATATTGTACGTGGGCGAAACGGTGGATAATGGAATGTCTGTACACTGCAGAAGAGCCTTCAGGATACAATTGTCAGTTTCACTGTAAAGCAGCAACATTGGCGCAATTGTGTGCTGACGTCCCTGTGTATGGAGGCTGGGATGAAGTCAGCAGAGTGTTTGGTTATCATACCCTGCATTGCTTTTCAGTACGTGGCAGCGGCAATAAAATGCAAAAGGTTTTTTTTTTCTGTCTCACTACTCTGTTGTTGAAAAACTGGAAAGAATTCAGCATCATTTCCAAAGAATTTTTATCAATTGACAATGAAATACACCGATCTGCCAAAACATTAAAACCACAGGTGGATGAAGTGAATAACATGGATCATCTCGTTACAATGCAGTGTTCTGCAGGGAAACCTCGAGTTCTGGCATTTACATGGATGCCAATTGACATGCACCAGTCACCCAAACACCACTGCAGACCAAGTAACCCCAACCCCTTATGGTAACGGCACTCCACAATGGCAGTGTCCCCCTCAGCACACCACAAAAAACACCATCAGTCAGGAATGGCCTGAGGAGCAACTCAAAGAGTTCAAGGAATCAACCTGGCCTCCAAATTCTCCAGACCCCAGTTTGATCAGGCACCTTTTGGAGGTGCTGGTAATCCAACTCACAACCCACAAGTCTCAAAGGATCTGCCGCCAACACCCTAGTGCCAGACACCATAGGACAACCCCCAGAGGTCTTCTGTCCATGCCTTGATACGACAGAGCTAAGTCCAATCCAAGCAGGCCTGAGTATTAAGGGTACCTCTGGGGTACCAACACATCCCACAAATGCTCAGTCAAATTTATGTCTGGGGAATTTGGAGGTCAAGTCAACGCCTTGAGCTCTTTGTCACGCTTCTTGGATCATTCCTGAGCAATGTTTGAAGTGTGGGACAGTGCATTGTTCTGCTGGGAGGCCATTACCATCGGGGAGTGCCGATGCCGTGATGGGGCTACTTGGTCTTCAGTTGTGTTTTGGCGGGTAGTGCGTGTCAGGTGACATCCACATAAATGCAAGACCCTAGGATTCTCAGCACAGTATTGAATTCTAAGCAAATGATCGATGTTACTTACCTGTCAGTGGTTTGAATGTTTCGGCTGTGCGTTTATATTGACGATTTTTGTTAATCCTTCATTGGCTCTCTGTGCTCTCCTCAATAACATCTAAAACAAGATTAGAAGGCATCCAAAAAATTTTGAGGGGCAAATTGCACCCATTTTGTGCAAAGATGGAACAAATAAATAGCAACTTGATTACAAATGCATTTTTATGAGTAGCCTATTTATTTTGTATTAAGTGGAAATCTTGCAATGAAGCAGCTCGCCTTCACTCATGAGACATTCTGTAAATGATTGCCAACACAGGATGTACTTTCGCAAGATTATCTCACAGAGACAATCAAAATGAAACCTTTGACGCTCCGCTCTTTATTGACCTATGGCGGAACTTGTGTGGACCAAGTAAAGTTGTTTTTATTGACGGCGTGGGTCTTATGTGCAGTGGCCCAGAATCTCATCTGATGCTGTCAAGCTAAAGCACATTGATTATTGGGTGTCAGTGAGTGAACTGTCTCTGAACCTTTGTGTCTCATCTGAGGCGTTGAGTCGTCCTTTGAGTCATCATGCTGTTTCTATTTTCTGCAGGAACTCACACTGTCCTTTTAGTTGATGAAATTTCTCAATCTCTGGCCCTTTGAAAGCTTTGATTCAATATCTTTTCCAGACTACAGAACTTTCTGATCCAATATCAGCAGTATTTTTTTTTTTCATTAACGTGTCTTGGTGATTTAATCATTGGATATCACTGAGTTACTGTACTATTGATCTTTTTCTGATATGGTGATAAGCCTGTCTACATTTCCCATTACACAATTAGTATCTGTTCCCTTGACAGTATTTCCTGGTGCCTGTGTGTTCTAATTAGCTATTACTCGCATTGAACCTATTAGTGATACAATGCAGGACCTCTTGTTTCATTGACAGACCTGTTGATTATCCCCTTGGCATGCCAATAATCCATTAAACACATTGTTTACTTTGCCCATGCAAATAGATCGGCTCTTACATCACATGCGTGCAGTGATATATTTCGCCCCATTTAATAATGCTATTAAACTTTACTGTGCAATGAAAAGACTGTACTCGCAGCCATTAGTGGCAGTGCAGGAAACCAAGTGTGCTGTAATTTGCACCACATTATCGCCTCCGCTGCATTTTGCTGTTAATATAATGACCCAATGTGGTGGACAGCTTACACTGTGAATTGAGATACATTTGGTATTATTCAACCTATAAAGGTTTTATATTAACAGTTGTATGTCTATCCATCAGTCGTTGATGTTTATTTACATGGGTGCACAATATTTTTATATGTGAATTTGCTCTCGTCATGGAATGTGAAACACAGTATCCTGCCACAACATGCCTCAAGAAAGATACACCACAATGAGCAGCGCTTAATGAAATCCTTTAGTTGATTCACACACACAGCAGAGTGATAAAACATCACATCCTCTTCCCATGCGTGAGTGTCACCCCGCATTACAGCTCGGTGGCTGCACAGCAAACCAAACAGGCTCAAGTCATGCCTTGCAGCTCACCAACCAATCTGCCCAGCAACATCTTATCCAAGGCACGACAGATAAACATGGGGGACGTGCTGGTGAAAGGGGTGGGTTGTTTTGTGTGTGTGTGTGTGTGTGTGGGGGGGGGTCTTCAAGGCATGGACATCAGGGAAAGAGAGGCGAGGGGTGTGTGGGTTTGGTGAAAATGTGGCCTGGACATAGGATTGATAGCGATGAAGCTGCCAACTTAATCTTGCATGTGCAGGAGTCTCCAGGATGTGGTTGGGCATTTTTCGGAGTTTAGGCTACATGTATGCATGTGCGTCTGTGTGTTGTGGCATCTACATGCGGTGACTGTGACGAGCTGATTCTCAAACATTTAAAATCATGACAGGGCTTTAGGTATATAATGATTACAAGGCTCAGTACTCACCTACAGTACCTTGGTGAAAGAGGTTTTGGTGGCAGCTCTGTGGCATAGTGACTATTTGCTGTGTGACACACAGCAACTTGGATGACATCCCCCATTTTGGACTCTGTGGTGTCATTGCGTCAAAGGTCAATGCTGTCAAGCCAGAATGTCACTGGCCAATGATTTCAATTTGCGTGTCAAAATTCACCACATTTGAACCCTACACTCAAACACTGTTCAAGTTACTTCACTGTCCCTCGCTGAATCCACTAATCTTGGCCATTACATTAACATTTTTTTAATTTGGCCCAACATTTTACTGTTGTAAATGCTGATGTCACCAAGTCATATGGCCCAATCCATGCATGTAGTGCTGCAGTGATGATACAACAGGTTTAACCCATGGACTGTGTAAAATAATAGACATAGCTACAGTGACGTCACCTATTGGTTCGTGGACTCCCATTCTAAAGCCTCGAATTTGGGGTTTTGGCTGTCACCATCTTGGATTTCTGAGCCAGAAGTGACCAAATGTGTGACCAGTGTGCAGGTAGCCCTAACGCTAGCTGCTAGCTTGGTTAGCACAGTGCATTTACAGCTATGGTTAACTACGGTAATGCTAATGCTAATTTTTGCTTGCAGAGAACAGACTCAAAGACATTAATACTTAATGTACTTACTGGAAAACATGAATATCCCAGAATTATAGGGTCTTTTAGTACAACCAAATGCTGAACAAAACTTTTTATGACCACCTGAATGTTATAATTAACTTTTAACTTAATATTTTTAGACTCTTAGTGGAAGCCCAGGAAGGGTGGGGGATGTAGGGATGTTGGACAGTCAGGGTGGGAAAGGGGTAGGGCATTTGGGGGCAAGCAGTTGGTTCAGCCACGATAAGGAAAGCCAATACTGTACGTGAGAGACAGAGAGTACAAGAGAGATAAAGACCTGTGATGACTTATTCCATAAAGGACAGACTGGGAGGAAGGAGAATCCATGAACGCACACACGCGCACACACACACATACACACACAGATTGATTTAGGCGAGTGGTTGAAAGAGAGAGAGGACGGGCTGTAAAGTGATGGACGCTTATGGTGGATGTCCACATTATTGTTCTGGCAGAGCAATCTTCTCCAATCTTGGCTCTGCGTAATAGAGGCACAAGAGATACCAGGTGTTGTTACCTTCTCCATTCGGAAAGGCAGGGCCACACGCCAGACTGAATTGGATGAACATTTTATTGTTTGGCCTGCATTCGGCTGGGTTACCGCTATAGGGCCCCACTGTTTGCAAAAACCCCAAGGACAAAGAGGAGAAAAAAAACAAAGAGGGGTGTCAAAAATGAATAAGAGGAAAGACATGGAACCCATTGACCATCATTTCTATGGGTAATAATTATAAAACTGAATAGAACCCGGACAGGGCAAGAAGCATGATCGGTCCACAAAGGTTTTAATCAAGCCTCAAGGTTAGCCAAACTAATTTGTTAGAGTAAACAATAGTATAGAGTAAATGTATTACCCCGACTGTCTACTTTAAACATCCATCACAGTTCAGACCAACTTCCTGCCTTGAAGTTTGACTTTGACTAAAGCATAGTTGTAGTTTTACACAGTTTTCATTGCAGTCTGAGAATGCTGCCAACTTTTCAAGTACTATTTTTTGTATTTTGGTGACTACAGTATAATGTAGTCTCACAGAAATACATGAAATGACCACAACCTCTTACGACTGCATTATGTGGTGGTTGCATGTATTGTGATAAAATTGCATAGTAGCAGCATGGTTGGGTTCAGGTACCAAAACTACTTGGTTAGGTTTAGAAAAAGATTGTGTTAAAATAACTACAGTGTACTTATGTTCTATACGTAACGAACTTGAAGTGATATAAGTACACTGTGTAACTCTATGTAACTACTAGGGAAGCATTGAAATTCTGGGCCGATATGTATTACTATTGCCCATAACAATTTTTGGCCAAAAGCCAATACCGATACCAATACAGATTTTGTTTTTCAGTGTTGATGCTTATCTAGTTTTTGTTGTTTTTTATTGCCTCTTTTTTTGTCAGGAAAACAAATTAATCATCTGTTTGAAAGTAATTCAGCATAACGGTGAAGATCTCTGGTTATCCCAAAACAGGTTTGCCATTGTCACAGGAATGAGGGGACTCCATTACTCTTGAACTAAGGTGTTTATCCTGCGCAAAACTGACATGACACAGCAGAAAAAAATGGCCGTCAGTGAATGACATGTTGTTTGCCGTTAGGCTGATGGCAGTAACCAAGGCAAATATCTGCCTGTACTGATGTGCAACCGATAAGTCAGTCCATCCACAGTGGTCTTCTGGGTGAAAGTCCTGTGTTTGTTTGACCCATCTACCACCATGACCTACTCCTTACATGGATTTTATCACTCTTTATACTGCCTATGGGGTCGTAATATCAACCTTCACCCATTACCTGACATTTTTGAGCCAAGGAATTCATGTTTGGATTCTAATTGACTTTCCATTGGCATTCTGTCTTTGGTGTTGGCACGTAATCTTAACACAGTACGTGCCACCAACACAGAACAGGATGTTAAGAGGTCATGGTCATTTCCCATATTTCTGTGAGTTCAGGTTGCTACAGTGTTAGACATGACGGCTGCCAAAACTGCGAGGATAAGTTGTTATAACCTTGAATCGTCCTTTTGATAAAATATTTTGCCCTCAGTAACGTTCACGTCTCAATCAAACATGCAGATGGCTCTTAATTTGGCGAAGCGCTTTTAATAACACAGTGATTACACACTCCTCAATCACTCAGCATGATTGCATGAGAGCATTTTTTCGACCAATCCCACAACACATCCAGCCAGAAACAAAAAGAGCGTGAGACAAATAAAAAGGCTGTGGGTGCGGTGGAGGGGTTTATATAGCACACAGGGATTGGAGATCATCAGATTAATAACCTTCTCTTTTATTAAGAAAACAGTATTATTGTGTTTGGTCATCTGAGCATGACAAAACAAGCCAATACAGTGACTGCTGCAGAGCTGATTATTGTCCATTATGTTTGTTTGGAGGACTTTGGTCAGACCCAAAAGGATTAGAGCTGATTTAGAGACTGAAAAGGGGGATTTGGAGGAGTGTGTGTGTGTATTTGTGTGTGCATGCGTACAGAAACTGTTGCTGTGAAAGTGTGAAGCAAACACTTTGACTCTTTAGAACAAGACCCAGAACAGGGAGCGTGGTGCCTTGTTGCCTGGTGACTCCGTTGCTAGCCGCATTGGCGATACAATAGGATAATGAAATCTCTTGCTGTTCCAACTCTCCAGGCTACAGCACAAACAGAGGAGAGGAAAAAAAAATTAACACTTGAGTTCATTGTAGCTTGTTGGATTACGACTCACTTAATAAAGCCTTTCCTTTGTGAAGGAATAATAGCGCGGGACATTATACGTGAAGAAAGAGGGGAATTGTTCCCACCGGCACTTCTGCAATTACCATAAAAGTTGCCACTGCTTTAGCGTGTCCTCGTTTTTTGATTGATCGCTTCAAAACCCAAACACAGACAAAGACAAGCAAGTGTGTTACAAAAAGATTTATTGTCATCATAGCTCAGTGCCAGAGGCCACGGCGAAGATGGTTCGCAGCATATGATAATCCTCTGAAGGCCTCCTCCTCTGCGTTCTCGCCTGTCATTAGTGAAGAGGCCTTCTCCCACAGGCAGGTCACCTCAAGGAAGGTGTGAGGAGAATCTATTACAGCCACTGTCATGTTCTTTCTCAGGGACAATCACAGACTCTGACCCCCCTATCCTCCTCCTCTTATGCTGTCCAGTTTTTTCCTCATTTCGTCGTCCTCTCTTTTAACTCACCTCCACTGTGCTCACCTTTTACATTTTGCTCTCTTATTCTCCTTGCTTACACTTAAGTTCCCTCGCCTCCTACTCTCCTCCTCTCACTCGTCTTTCACCTTTTCTCTACTCGTGTGAAGAAAAAATCTAGAATCCAAAATTACATTTTCAGACGTGGGATTCAATCCCTCGCCGTTTGGCTACCAGGAAGCCCCAGTTCAGTCTCCCAACCTGCCATGTTGACAATTACCGTGAGTGAGGACGACAACAGCAACTAGAGAGAACACATGATTAACTATACCCAGGTCTGCAGAGATAGAGGGAGAAACAAAGACGGATAGCTGGTCGTGTTTGGGAGATTTGGTGTGTGTTGTTGTGTGTGTGCATGTAAAAGCACAGTCCCCGTGCTTCTAATTAGCTGATGTGTTCATTAGCTCCGTCAAGAGATTAGACGTTCAGTCAATCATGGCGGCAGACTGAAACGCATCTGTTAACATCCCTTTCTCTCGTGATTACACATTCTCTTAAAAGAAATTTTTAAAAAGTCAAGGCTTAAAAATCATTGTTTGGCTCCTTAACTTCTCCAGCATCACCTTGGCACCTACATTTTTTTTTTTCTCTCGTTAAAGCCCGCGCAGCATTGTTTCCTTCCCACACATCATTCATAACCTTGAGGAACCAGGGAGAAATAAGAGACTCCTAGCACTTAAATTCAAAAGAGGGATGTTTCAATAGCATTGGCAGGGAAGAGGAAAAAAGAGATGTGGCCCTCATGTATCCATGGTTACCTTGGCTTTATTGCTGTTTGTCTTGGGCAGCAGATGCAATAAAAGTGCTGGGAGAGAAATGAGTGGGTAAGGGGTGTAATTGCAGAAGAAGGTACCACACACAGGTGTTAGGGGGGTATCAGGAGGCGGGGAATGACCCCGAAACCCTCTCTGCTCTCAAACTCTTAAAAATCTGGTTTATAAGGGTCTCATTAGCTGTGATTGGACGGCCCCCGAATGTGCATGTACATCATATTTTAGTTTTCCAATTAAGTTGCCGAGCTTTAGGACTCTCAGGTATGCCATTAAAAAAAGGGCAAATGTAAAATTAAGTGTCTCTCGCAGCGGGCTTGATCAGGCTTGGCCTCATTCGTGGAATAATGAAATATAGAGGTGGTAAGTCATGCGTGGATAGAGACTGAGAGGGAAAATATAGGAAAGAGGACGGGAAAAATAATTGTGCAGATGCAACCATTTGTAGGTGCGAATTCCAACACAATCTCGTCCTAAATTTCTACATATTGCTGCTTTGTCAGTGGACTTTCACTTCAACATATCAAGTGCTAGATGTACTCCAGTTGATGTTCCAGGATGCCACAACCAATGTTGGGACATCGGCAAAACCATGTGGCTAGGTTTGGACAAAAAAAAAAGCACATGGTTAGGTTTAGGAAACAAGATCACGTGGCAACCAAGGATATCAACAGAAGCACAGGGTTAGGTTTAGACAACAAAAGCACATGACAACAAAAGATATTAAGAAAATCACAGGGTTAGCTTTAGGCAAGAAAAGCATGTGACAAGTAAGGATATCAACAAAAGCACATGGTTAGGTTATGAAAAAAAAAAACTTGTGGTTTGGCTCTACATTCATACAGGAAGCACCTGCCTCTCAGATGAAAGGCCAGGGTTTGTTGGACCCATCCACATCTCCTCCCTGCTGCCTCAGAGGGACTTTCCAGCACCCTATATTACCTTATTACTGGCAGTGTTTAAAACTGACGCTGCCCGGCAGCGTATCATGCTGTCACAAAAGGTGGCTTTTGGTGTTGGTGTCTGACACTAAAATCACTGACAAAGCTGCAGTATTTGATGACTTCAGAATGAGAACAGGCTGGACATTCCTGGTGTTGCCAGGTGTCTTGCACATTTAGCTATTTACCGCGCGCTTCCCTTTTTCTGGCAGTGCACACAAAAAGGAGGTATCAATCCCACCTTCTGTCACCCGCCTCATTTTTCCACGTCGTCTCTTTTTATAATCGCTTCTCCACCGAGGACCCGGAGTGTTAAATGAAATAAAGACAGGAATTCATTCACACCTCTGCGGTCCTGGCGGGGCAGCAAGGAGGGAAAGGGAGGCACATTATCTCCCGTGGTGTGGCCGCCTCAGATAGATGGCCCACTGGGCTAGAAGCTGATACACACACAAATCAGCACACACTTGGCTCGGGCATAGGAGGATTGAACACTCAGATGTTGTTTGCCGATGAAATGATGCTGTTTAGAAGAGACATTTGGAGAAAATGGCACTGAGAGGCAGGGCTGTGGGGGTTGGAGGAAGAGATCAAAAGGGTCCGGCAAATCCCCCCCATACTTCGATGTTCTGAAAGGCTATAAATCATTGAGAAGGCACCATAGCACCACCCCCCCTACATACACATATATGTGTCCCTAGCTCACAGTAGATGTGAGGTTAAATTTTTGAAGTGTCCCATGATGTGCCACTTTTGAGCTGTATAATTCTACAGTTTGTGAAGTCTTCACTCCAGTTGCTGCATGTCATTGACATTTCCGGCATTCTGAAATGACAGATGAATAGTGATAGCCTACACAACAGGGAATATGAGGGAAAAAAAACGTAAAAGTCAACACTGAGTGAAAGATAGACAGGCTCACACTATTAACACATTGGCACATAAAAGCCTCTACTGTCACAACCGGCTGGTAGCAAGTTATTGTTCTGGTGCTGGCTCATCAGGGAGAGTGTTTCCTTTGGGGAAGGACACCCATGGGAGCCTCAGGAGAAAGCATGATGATGACACACACGGTGCACATCATTCAGGCACAACCCCCCTGGGGCCTGTAACTTCCTGATTTCGCACCAACAAATTTGCCAGTGACAAGCAGTCTATTCCACAGTGTGAGGAGTGTTGTCTTGTACTGAACTGTGATTCTTTTAATTTAAAAGAGGGGGGGGCTTCCATTTGAAAAAAATCCCTAAAGACAAAAAGTCAGACTTGAAACCAGTGTTCAAGAAATTCATGAAAAAAGATTTTTCATGCATTCACAAGCTGTATAAATAAAAACACTCACTGACAATTCATTATATAATAAATGCTCATTAATGTACTCTATAGTGCACAGTACTTTGACATTTGGGGCTGATGAATCATCATCATGTTATGTCATCACTGACTGCAGTGTCACATAACTGCCATTTTCATCTAATTGAATGGATTAACATAAGATTGTGAGACTGTGAGCAAATTACGGCCTTCCATTATCACCACTTTCACTCTATCATTAGAATATTTTTTAAAGATTGTAGAAAACACAGATTTAACACTTAGAATTTTAGATTCACAAAATCACTGAAAGTATATAGAATAATGCACTGCATTGTAAAAATGGTGCGATTTTAACATGACCTTAAGTTTGTTTTTTCAAAAATTCACCTTTCATCTATCACTTTTGTATAGCAGGTGTTCATTAAAGTGGAGAAGTTTGCAAATGTTATCAGTAAAAAATGTATAGCTGGAAAGAAAATATTGCTCCATAGTTTCTACATTTATCCAAAATCAACCCAGAGGCTCTAAGAGTGAGCTGCTGAATCTTTTATATGATTTTTTTTTACAAAGCATAATCTTTTGGCCAGCTCGCTTTTAGCAGCACATGCTACAGAATTTTAGTTGTTAAATGTTTCTTGCTAAAGTAGTGCTTGGGATTCCTGACTTTTTGTAACATTAACAATTCATCAAAAACCCTAATGCGTTAATGCATTTGTTCATTTTGCACTTTTACTGGGTGAGTTTCCTTTTCAATCTTAGCTTCGGGAGCGCACCTCTAAGTCAAGTACCATTGCGTATGTAGAAAAATGATTGTAACTGAAAATCACCTTGCCAGTTTTTCCCCTTGCCAAAATTAGGCCTAACTTTGGAGCATTATTTAGCGCCCTTCCCGACAAGCTAGCATGACATGGATGCCTTAAGTCTCGGGGATACTTTCCGTATAGAAAGTCCACAGACAGCCACATGGACAAAATTCTATTTGTAGTACAGTTGTTCCTATCAGCCCCCAGCAGTTCACAGTAGGGCTTGGAGCAAGGTGAGCTTCCTGTCCTCCTCCTGCCGACATCAGGTGAAAACTAAGAAACAAAGAAGATGTTGCTCGGTCTGGAGTGAATGTCTGTCAAACATCCGACTTGAACCTAGCATTACAGGGGTGAAGCAGCAGCTGCTGGCTTGACCTCAGTGTTTTTGACTGGATTTGAGTGCTGAGCACTGTCGGCGTGCTTGCTATGAAGATATAGTATGTGCCGTCACAAAAATGAGCTGCACAAAATTAGCAGAGGGGTCCTTGCAGACCCTCATGGACATGAGTGGATGACAGTATTTACGTCATGCACACCAAAACAGACCTTCATGGATACAGAGACGTAGAAACTATGAATAAGACGTTGTGTAGTTTACCACGATCTTTGTGCTAGTAATGTCGGCATCCAATTATTTACACTAAGAGGGGGGGCCATTGGGGTCCCAGCAATTGTGTAAGTGTGGCTATGGCCACCCCAGCCCCTCCTTGGGGACGCCACTGGGACTGGATAGCTGCAGCACTCTGCATCATTTACATGAAAATGTACATACGCAAGTTGTATCTTACAATGCGACAGTTATCAGGGCTAACGACGTAATCTCTCAGTCTGAAGGAGTGTTCAACAAATTGAAGTGGAAAACTGTCGGTCCAATTATTTAGCCGAGTCTGAGCAGGTGCCATTACCAGCCACTGCATTGATCGCTTCAGTTCTCTTGCAGATATCAAATCAGACAAACATCGGCATAGCAGGCATACAAATGAGATGATGAAATGTGTCGGCGCATCAAAATGTTGGAATTTGAGCAGTGGCAACAGAAACCATTCGGGTCAATCCAAATAAGCTTTTGTCATTGATTGACCCGGGGAAAAAAAAAGGAGATTTTACTTTCAAATGAAATTGAGGAGGGAGAGTGAAAGACACAAGATGCTTTAAAAACCTCTCTTGATTCATTAAAAAGTCTCTGTCACCAGAGACGAGGGGGAATAGGATTAATCTGTGCTCTCAGTGTGTGTGTGTGTGTGTGTGTGTGTGTGTGTGTGTGTGTGTGTGTGTGTGTGAGACACAGCTGAGTGATTCTCTTCATGTCTCTGAGGGGTAATTAGCTCTGGCGTGGCCTGTCGTTGCTCTACAGGCCTCTTCAGTCCCAGGACTTGGTTGACTGTGTCATCAGAGCCATGGAGCTCTGTCTGTAGGGAGAACAACATGCAGTGGACCTCTTTCTTTGGATCCTGAGGGGTCACTCTCAAATAATCAGTCTGTCAGCCCGCACTCTTTATGTTTCGTGCTCCCTTGTGATGGTTCCAAGTGCCCTTGCTATATACTCCAACTGCTACACAACTTGCATTTTCCCTCTCTCTTTCTCTTTCTGCCTTTCCTTTTCTGTCTCTCTTTTTCCATCATTTCCTCTCTCCCTCCTCTTGTCACTCATTCCCTTGTCTCCTTTTATTTCTCTTCTTCACGTACCTTCCTCTCTTTTCTTGCCGATTTCCATTCCTTTTCTTTTCTTCTTTCTTTTCTATTTTCTTCCATTTTTCTCATTTGCTTCATATTTTCCTTCCCTGTCCTTTGCTTGTACTTCTCTTTCTTTCCTGTCCTCTCTTTACTTCCCTTTTCCTTTTATTCCCTTTATTTTATTTCACTTGTTTTTTTTCTTTTCTTTTATTTCCTCTCCTTTGTCTCCTTTTCTGTTTTTTCATCTTTTCTGATTTTTAGGCCTTTTTTTTTTTTACATTTCATTACGCCTCCGCTCTGGCGATAGTTGTAGAATGCCTTAAAGGGAATTCCTTCGAATTTTGCACAAATGTCTTCTTGAACTCAGTGATAGACTGATTAGATTTTGGTGGTCAAAGGTCACTGGGACCTTGTATGTGTCGTTATTGTGAATGCGATATTTAATATACTCTATAATACCTCATTACAAGCTGTGCCAATGATACCAAATGGTATTCACTATCGTTCTCTTAAATTGACGTAGTCGTCTCTCCCCCACATCTCATTTGGAAGTGTAGTAAATTTTGAATCTGTGCTGCCAGGGGTAAGATACATGTGAAGCATCCATGTTTTCACAGACATGGATGTAAACTGTAACTGCAGTTTCACTGGTTCGTGGAAGCATACAACTAGAGCTTTGATTCTTTACCCAAAGATAGTTGGGCCCAACTCAACCTGCCGGGTTCGGACCAGGCCAGGCTGCCCTCGGGCTTGAATCAGGTTGGGTCCTCGCCAAAATAACATTTATTCATTACGTTTTTTATGAAACCGTTGTGAACTGTCTCATGCCTAAATGGCACATTGGCAGTTTTAATGGACTGAATCAAGACGGAAAGAGAGAGAAAGGGGTGGAGAAAGATGGAAAGTGACGAAACACGTTAAGAAACGGAGGAGAGAGAGAGAGAGCAGGCGAGAGAGAGATGGATAAACAAGAGAAAGGGGGGCTGCAAGGCGAATTGGTTGGCAGTATCTGCTTCTCCTTTCCCAGCAGTGGAAGACATGTAAATAACATGCAGTGGAGAGCGGTGATCATCATTGAAGCGCTGCATCAGCGTGCATACCAGACGCACCGAGGGGTACCACCTGCTGTGCTGAACCTGTCATGCACAAGATGACAGACAAACAGGAGGAAGAGAAGAAGGTGAAGTAGAGCGAGGGAACTCTCCAGCCCTTAGCTTGCAATGTATGCTTTAATATTTAAAAATATTTATTTCATTCAGTCATCTTCTTTCCTCTCCCTCATTTTCCTTTCTTCCCCATACTGTCCTTTCTGTTTAACCTTTGTGTGGGGAAATCACACCATCTTTCCCGCTGCAGCTTTCTCAACTCATATCATTGTCCTGTATAACACCAGTGATTCCTTTGTATAACAGACCCTCTTTTTTCATCCTTTCCTCCATCTTGTTCTCTTTTTCCATCTCTCCTTATTCATGACTCCTGTCATTGATTTTCCACAACAAGGAGCGTGAAGCCTATCAATATTTCTAGCTGAAGAAGGAAATCAATCAACGAGTGGTTAAAAACGAGAGCCCACTGGTTTATTATTAAAAAGCCAGGAGCTGCTGTTCACCCAGCCATCCCCTCATGTTCTGCTTGAGCCCGTGTTCACTAATAGCAGGTCCGTGACCGACCTCAATATAGGCGATCGATGCGCTGCCTTATGTGCTTAAAGAGATCTACAAGTGGAGAAAGTGCTGCAGCCATTGACGTGATGTCCAGACAAAATGTGCTTTGCACAGACACTTTGTAGATTAAGCTAAATGTAAACATGAAGTTTTTGTGTGGCCAACATAGCATTTGTTTCAGAGAGAAGAGCCACTCACTGAAATAATGTATGCTACCTCAAAGATTCTTTCTTAACTATTTAAAAATACTTCTGGAATCTGATTGCTGGCTCGACAGTGAACGATGGTGCCGCTTTGTCCTCCCCATCTCTAACCAGTCTATCCTCGACGCCTCCGGTTATTTCCAAAATTGGTTTAAGTTTTTTGTTGGCATTTTCTTCTACTTCTGGCTGCATGGTGCCAGCGTTTTCTTCTGCTTCAGGCCGTCTGCTCAATTGCTTTCACCTCATCAGAAGTTCCCACGATTGCCAGTCACAGTATAGAAGCTTGCAGAAAACCAAAGTTGCATTATTGTGGCAGTAAAATAAAATAAATCAACTAAAAACAGTGAAGAGGGTATTGAGAAAAGAGAAGGGGGCCTCCTCAGTTTAATGTGCTGGATTTTATGAACCATCTAAGGGATTTTTACTGTTCCTCCTCTGGCTAAGGTGCTGTAACACTGTCCAGCATGTACCTCTCAAGTGTCTGTCATCATCGAACATCACTCCTTGTGCTTCAATTCACCAGTTCCATTAGTTATAGAGTGGTTTCATACAGGTTCCATTTTCGATTTTTCTACTTGCTAATGGCCTCGTATGTGCATCTAGTAGTGATGAACATCCAGGTCGAGCCCAACCGCCAGCCGTAATTATTTTCTGCTGTTGGAGATCTGACAGGCACAGCCAGTGGTTTACAGGTCAGCTGCCCTGCAGCTTGGCCAGCAGATGCCTGGAAATTTTGGATGTGCCACAGTAGTTATGGCACCAGCACCCGGCATTTCCTCTCCATTCTCTGACAGTTATGGTAGTTGTGTTGGGCAGCACATCACAGAATCTAAACTAATAGGGTATTAATCATGGAGAGGAGGGCAGTTGGAAACCTGTGTGATCATTTATTGATCAGACTTGTAGCCATGCATGGGATGGCAATGTTCGTATGTCTGTCTTTTGCTGAACTACTTTGGACCAGACTAAAATATCTCAACAGCTATCAGATTGATTATCATTAACTTTAGTGTCCCCTCAAGATGATTTCTAATAACTTTGATGATCCCCTGACTTAAGTTTGGTGCAATCATTAGGTCAAAAGTTCAGCTTGTCCACTACAAAACCAATGCTTCAGCAGTCCTACTTGATGTTTAGTGCCAATTAGCAAGCGTTGGCACACTAACATGCTAATAAAATGGTGAACATAATAAACATAACAGGTTAGCATTTAGTTACTAGCATCTTTCCCACTGCACAAAAAAACTGCTAATATCTAGCATTTAATGTAGTGGGAAAGTGTACCACTGGCATTCAACCCGCGTCAGTTGATTCTCCAGTAGTCACAGGTATTCATTGCCTCTGGCTCTGATCAGCATTGATTGAAACACAACACCCATGTGAACACACTAATTTCAGCTCCTTAACTGGCGAGATGCAATGATGTGCCACCACTAATTACTGTCCGTCTCCTCCAAAGCAGCGCTAAAAACTGATACAAATTCGTTTGCACCAAATTTGAAAGAGAGACTGAATGAGTAAGAGATATATAAAGGGCAGTAAACACTGTAAAGTTTCCACAGCACTACACTGTTAACCTGTTCTTCAGTCTGTCCATGACGTCAAACAGACAAACCAAAACAACACCCCCACACACAAACTCATCTGCTGCAGAGCCGTGTACACAGCTGTGCTCTACTGGCAATGGGAAAGCAGTTTATAGCATTTTTTTAGCTGGTTTATATGTGTTTAAAAAAAAAAAAAAGAATGTGCGCATGCACAAGTTTTAATGGAAAAAGGGGTAATTGTGCACAATCGAGAATGCTGACATTAGCATTGAGCTCAATGCAGTTCTGTGCCCAAGTACAAAATCCAATAGCTGCTAGGGCCTTAGACTTTTAGTGTGTGAGTCATATTGGATATTTTGGTTCTTATACCTGTTATTTTGAGTGCATACTAAGAAGTATGGCAAAATGCAGTACACTATGAATACCTGGATGGGTCACTCATAGTGGTCCAAAAGATGGGTATAGAATTTTTGAGACTTTTCACCTTCAATGGTTGCCGTGTTGCAAACATAATACAGAAGGGGTGGAACCTTAAATATATTTCAAACTTGTGAAATGATGACTCAAGATCCAAAAATGCTGGATCCTACAATCCCACCAAGAGCAACTTTTCATTAAATCCTTCCTTCTCATCAAAATGCCCATGTAATGGCCACGTCTTTTGCATTCAACATAATTTGTATTTAATGCAGAATTTTTCTGATCATTTTTTTTGTCTCCAAGCCCAGGCTGAGATAACCTTTATGACAGGATTATTTCCTCATACTTGACATGATACAGTTGTTTACACAGGCTGACTAGAAGAGTGGGAAATGGAATAAAAAAAAGTTAATGAGTGAAACTGTAGCACACTGATTGGCAGCATATCCTAATCCATTTTTTTGTAAGAATGCAAGTGTTTTGAGTCCTACTGTGCAGTCCTATTATTGCTCTGTGTGAATATTAAGCCTCATTAAAAATGTGTGAGACCTTTTCTGTGCCCCACCCCTTTGGACAGATGGCGTGGTCCACCATTAGAATGCTATTTAGCTCATTATCAGGGCAGCACCCACATCTTCACCATCGCCTCCTGATTACTGCCAAGCACACACACAAATGCACACACAAACACACACGCACACACACTCCCCACTTTGCTGGAGGGGTAAAGGCCAATGCTGCAGCTTTGCCAGTCAGAATCAACACGACACCACAGGGAGCTACTTCCTCACTGGAGAGAGCTTAGAGGATCCTGGGATGGATGATGATGGTAATAGGAAGTAGGAAGGTATTGGCCATATGGTTGACCTTCTATGTACTGCTATTAATACTCAAAAAGTTCACAGTATTGAACCAAGCTGAACCTGTTTTTTTTTTTTTCTTTCTGTTCACCAGAGCACAGGGAGGTCAGTGTGATGATGCTCATGAAGTTAAAGTTCCCATATCAGGCTCACTTTCCGGTTCATACTTGTATTTTGGGTTTCTACTAGAACATGTTTACATGCTTTAATATTCAAAAACAAGTTATTTTTCTCACACTGTCTGCCTGAATAGATCCGTATTCATACTCTGTCTGAAATGCTCAGTTTTAGCGTCTGTCTGCTCTGATTGGTCCGTGCTTCTTGGACTACCACATTTGCGCTCTTGACGTCTCTGCACTGTCATTGCACTGGGTGAAATGACTGTAACAAATATATGCAGTATCTTTAACCACCTTGAAAACACGTGGTCGGGCGTTAGGTGCAACTCATGTGTCCACTCTGTGCCAGCTTTCAGAGCGCAGAGAGAGGTTGCGTCTGCGGCTACTAAGTGACCATAACTAGCTCTGTATCATAACCCTCTTACCAGAAATCCTGAGTGTAGAGCTGTTCTTCTTCCACGTGTTTCTTAAGTGTGTACTGGGCTTTAAATATAGTCCACAGGAGAGATGTAAACCTCAGTTTATTTTTGCATTAAAATGATCAACTTTTCCATATTTATCAGACTGACATTTACAAAAGAAAGGAGAGATATCTGCCTGCTGTGATTGGTAGCGCTTCATCACATGACATGTGGTGCGCACAAGCTTAACTCCTGATGGCTCATTTAAAGGCATAGTTTCTGAATATGGACTGAGTGCATTTCTCTGTTGATTGAGGAATTTGATACCGTAACAGTACTTTTATAGCATGGTGGTTCCCTAGCTGGTAACAAAGAGCTTTTATTTTGAAGTGCTATTTTAGTTTGTTCTGTTTTATTTATTAGTATTCTAAGCCACCTTGTTGTTTACATAGTTGAAATAAAATGAAATATGTGGTAATTTATCTGATGTGTGGACCTTGAACTAATGATTAAGGAGACATTTGGACCCCGTGGCTGAAGTTGGGAACAACTGATGTAGCACCTGCTTTACCTGCTTTATAATGAAGAAAGACATGGAAATCTGACATTTTTTCAATATTGGACCTTTAAAGCTGACATAAAACGACAGATTTAGTAATAGACAAGTGGAATTATCCTTTCCACTGTGCAAAGGGCATTTGAAAATACAAATATGCACATTCGCAATCCATCATTACAAAGGAAACAGCAATAATTGGGCCAAATGCTGTGCATGTCAGCAGCCCAGCATGAGAAATGGGAATGATCTATGAGGTTTCTTAACGGCTCCTGTTGAGCAGAGCTGCCGCGTTGAGAACATGTAAACACCTTCACAAAAACAAATGGAGATGGCTGTGAAATGATGGAGGGAAAACACGCTCCTGTCAAAGTGGCATGACAAACAGACAGCTGACATTTCACACCGCAGTCAACAATCAAGTCATTGTTCATTAGCGGTACAAGGCTGAGGAAAAGGAAGAGAAAAACTGTCTGCATAATGGATTTGATGCCGGCACACACATTTTTACATCTCTGCATGGACTCATGCAGAAGGCGTCGGTCTCTGAGGACGACCTCCAGATTGGGGATCCCCGCCTCCCCCTCACCTCCCTCCACCCCTTGGCCTCCAGGCAGTTCACTCATCTCCATCCACTGCAAAGACAGAAAGACGGGCTGTCCCACATCCAGACGGCTCTACATCCCCTAATGAATGTGACATTTAGCTGATATTTACATGCCATGCATGACGCTGAATTAGCATGCTAAACACTAAGCTTCAGATTAAACAAAGTTTAGTAATTACACACAATCTATCAAGATTTACTGCAGGTGACCTGCTTAGCCAAGACATCCACTTTGTCCTGCCCCCCCACAACCTTCATTAAAATGTTACACACACAAATTATTTACATAGCAGTGAAGCAAAACACAGTGTCTCCGCGGGGGGAACTTTCAATCCTGTCCGTCTGCTCAGGTTGAAATTGCTTTGCTGACAAGAGGCAAAATATCAATCAGAAGTAATTTCTTCCCACTGCCTCCGCTGTCAGTGCCGCAGTCCAATGTTGACCCTCTGTCATAATACATTTGTTTACAATTTACGTCGCTCACTACACTGACTCCAAAAACAGTCAAAAGATGTTACAGCACCACCAGCAAGAGAATATAAAGCAGTGGAGGGGCATTTGTATGGCGGATCCCTCTTGGCGTCGCACTCTTTCAGAAATAATTTCACCTCAGCGCAAAACATCCCCAGTAAACAAGGCTGCATACTGAAAAGACAAATTATAAATGCCAGCTGAAAGTCAGGCGGGCATGTGAGGCCATAGTGAGTGCTCTTACATTAATCAGACGACAGTGAGGGTAAGGTGTGCTATCAACACCTCTAATGGAGATGTTACCTGACTGACAGACAACTAGCGGCGACAGAAGCACTTGTATCAGCAGGTTAGCTCCCAGACAGTCTTGTGATGGCTGCTGGGGTGCTTGTCAAGGCCTTAACTGATGGGGATTACTGGTTCCTAGAGAGTCATTCCAGTGAACACAGAGATGTTTACGTCTACAAAAAAATCATTTTTTTTGCCCCACAAAAGACAGCATTCTTACTAAGCTGTTTACATGTCTAATGAAAAAGAAAATTCCACTAACACTCTCACTGACATGCAGCTGTGCTTACTCCAATTAATGTGCACTAATGTGTCATTTATCATGTCAAAATGTGGAAAAGGAGAACAGGCGGAGCCGCTTGTCATTTTCCTTTTTTTGCATCTGAATTTGTATGTTTGGGTTTTTTTTTTCACAGTTGCTACTGGTGGTGGACTTGTTGGACTTTCCCTTTTCTTCTTCTTCTTCACCGTCTTGAAAAGGTCAGTGCTGCGATTTTGCTCATATCAAAAAACCTGTCGACATCTTTCATTAAATTCGAAAGCAGGTGTGTCTCTCCTTCTGACCAGAAATGTGGGATTTTCTTTTGCATACATCTCTACCCCACAGCTTTGCAAACTGTTGGCAAGTTGGTTTGTAAATGACATATCCATGACAACGCATAGAGCTGATAGTAAACCAAAAAGACGCCATATATCGCAACCTGCAGTAAGAACCCCAGTTGAGATGCATATTCTGATTTGGCTGTATACATGCTCAAGTATTGCTCCTAAAACCCTAATACTACTGGCATATCCCACATACAAAATTCAGAAAATGGCCTAATTCGGAATATTTAAAAGGAATATGCTGTTTATATGACCCACATCAAATTCACAATATTGTCATATTTGAAATAATAGTGAATAGACAATAGTCGCCACTGGTGATGTTTTTCAACTCTTGATCAGCCTTCAAAAACATCCCCCTGAAATTATCTCCCTCACCTCACTGATAAACACGGTTGATTTGCATGGAGCCCGGATAGAAATGTCAGACCGTTAATTGCCAGTATCACGGCTGTTTCGTATTTTCTATACCTGAAGCCCTGCAAGTCACGGTCTCTTTAATTGATTTTTCACCGGGTCACCGAGAAAGGAAAGCTTAAGGGCGGATGTGGACCCGGGTGACATAATTGACATTTGAAGTTAAAAGTCAAGCACCGGTGGCGCCACATTCCACGGCAAAAAGTTAATTCAGCCAGCACAACTGTGTGACATTATAAGGATCATGTGTTGTGAATGCCAAAAACCGCCTGCCAGAATGTGATAGCAATTTCAAAAACAGCACACCCTCCATAAAATGCTGAAATAACTGTCATTATCCATTTATCAATTACAGAAAACATTCACAATTTGGCCAAAAATGGAGATTTGTTAGCCTCCAGCGTTTTAATTCCTCATCCCGGTCTTTCTTTCTTCCAAATACACCTGTGTTCACTGTCACTTGTTTGTCTGCTTTCACCACGGCATCCCCCAGGTGTGTGTATGTTTGTGTGTGCGCATCACCCTTTCCAAGGTGTCTTGGAGCTGAGGGCCCATCTGTGGGCTTCCTCCTGAGCCTCTTGAGAGGGCCACAAAGGCTTCTAATTATCCCTGACCTTCTGGCTCTCCCTCTCTCTGCCTCCCACTCCGGGCCCCCGTGGCTCGCTCAGGCCCCTTCTCTCTCTGTCTCCCATTCACTCCCTCCGCGCTTGCTTTGCCCCCCTCGCACGTTCAAAATAACCCCTCCGCTTGGCTCCAGCCGCTAATTGCTGCCATTTCAGAGACAAAGCCGGTGTTTGGTGTGAGGCAATCGGGAAGGTCAGTCAAGGAGAAGGGCTCCAATAACACCTGCGTGTCTGTCGAGGCTTGGTGGGTGTTTGGAATCGCATTGCTTTGACAGGCACAACTCTTTGTTTCAAGGTGTTCCATTTGTGGAGACAAGTGATGCTTCAAAACCGGTCATTAACAGCTCACAAGATAGAGAGCAGGCAGAGATGATGCGGTGACTGACAGAATTACTTTTATAGCTAAAAACAGATCATTTTCAACCTCAAGTTGAGTCTGTTTACTTCATATTCAATTTCTGAAAATAAAAAAAAAAATGGAAATTACATTCAAAAAGTGCATAGTATATCATATCTGTGAAGTGTGTGATTTGTAAAAAAAGAAAAAGAAAAAAACAGGTGGTGATAAAAGTAAGTGCTGAATTTACATAGTGAGGCGTGATGGGTTATTTTGTTGCTCTGGACAATAGGCTACTATCAGGGCTGCCAACTCTGTGAATGTTTGTCCCCCTTTTTTATAATTCTTTGTCCTTTCTCTAAATTCAGACCTTTTTATGGATTTGTGAACACAGCAAAAGGTGGAAGTTGTCAGCAGTTCTTTTTTTCCTCAGCTGCAGTTTGGGGAGTTTAAGTCGTAGGGTGGATAATTAATCTGTCAATCTGGTCAGAGCTGATTTGATCAGATCAAATGGAGACAAATAAACATAAACTTTTACTGCAATGAACGGTGAAGTTTCAATTTCACCGTGAATGGCCCTTTGCTGCTCCGTCTGTGTGTGGTGAAGTGAATAACCGGATAGTGTATTCATATATATATATATTCCAATAGTGCTCCTAATGAATGGTCCAGATCAAAAAAATATTAAATTAATATGTTGTGGCAGATGTTGTAGTTGTGGTATGCCACCACAAATAAAAAAAAAAAAAATGATGGCTGGCCAGGTTCCGTGGTGCACATGAGTACAGGGTGAGGTCAGAGGGAGAGCATCACGAGCTCACTTTGTCAGGAATTTCAGTATGAATTTCCATTGCAATCCATGCAATAGTTAGAACAAGTTGAGATATTTCAGTCTGGATCAAGGTGGTGGACTGACTGATCGACCAGCATTGCCATCCATAGAGCCATGCCATCAGCATAGATGATAACATCTATTATTTGTTAACACAGCATATAGTTTTTGGATTAATATTGCAGTGGATTTTGATTTTCAAAATTTTTTTCAGCATCTCTGTTACTGTCACCTTCCAGTGAAAGAAACTGTTTTGATAAATGGGAGCAAGATACATGTGACATTTTAAAAACTTTTTAAAAACTAAATAACACTGACGCCCTATCTAATTTGTTTACAATTGTCTTGCAGTGTCTAATTGTTAACCAAAGTTCATAAAATGTTTAGTAATGAAAATGAGCTAACATTGCCCTGGTCTTGACAGCTCATGATGTATGGGTTTGGGACAAGGTGAACTCCATTTGTTTCTCCATGCATGCTACAGCCACTCAGAGCCACTCTTGTTCAGTTTATGGTCATGGATGAATGGAGAAAGTGAACATGGGCTGTAATTAAGACCCCGGCTTATTGAATTTCACACTTTTCAAATTTAGATTTATCACCCAGTAAAGAGATGGCCTTGCCGTCCGCCTTGCCTCATTGTGAGGACATTGAACCAACAAACAGTGATTAGCACGCAAAATAACTCTTCTAATTAGCCTTGAAGCACGCATTTGGAAATGAACCTCAACAGCTCTTTGTAGTTTCAGAGCCCCATTAAATATATAACTTTTCGAAACACGTATTTTCCACCTGCTGCAAACAACAAACAATCAGTCCTCTTTTTTTCATAATAGATAATTGCTGTATTTCAAAATGTCCATCCAGTAACCCCACCAACAGCATTGCCATGGAGACTGTAATTATGTACGTCCTGATGAGGGGTGGAAATAGACATGGGAGAAAGGGGGTGACGCTATAAAGCATGTCAGTGAATATCAGAGCTTGAGCCCTGCAGTAAATAATGACTCCGCTGCCACACTCTGTCTCCTGCTGAAACCTTGCTGGTCTCTCAGAGAGAGTTGCCAAGGAAACAGTGAATGAAATAAATCTACAGTTTCATGTCAGGAGGTTGAAGGAGAAGCAAGACAGGAAACCAGGAGTTTACAGTGCAAATATTCAAAATTGTAATCATTTTGTGTCCTGCATACATGTACATGTCAGGAATAATGCAAGTGACTTGCAAGAATAGATGTTGGCATTGTACATTCTGCAAACAATGGAATTGTTACATTTGTACATTATTATGAAGCAAATACATTGAAACTTCACTTCATGGCACTATCCTGGCTTTTAATGCAGCAATGTTTTGGTAAAAAACAACAGTAATTTGTGGCACTATCCCAGCAGGAAAAGCAGTGATGTCTCCATTTTAAAAAAATGATTTACTTGGCACTATACCTGGTGGAAACACAGCGAAGGGTCAGAAAAATCCACAACCCACACATGGCTAAAAAGTTGCTGGAAAAGCAGGAATATTTTGGTAAAAAAGAGCCACTTTTTGTGGCACTGGCACTGGCTTTAAATGTAGCAATAGCTCAGTAACAACCATTTTTCGTTGCACTATCCCAGCAGGAAATGCAGAGGTGTCTTGGAAAAACAACTAATGCTTTTTGTGGCAGGATACGCTGTGGAAACACATTGACAGGTCACTAAAAAACATTCAATAACAAAAGAAGCTGCTGGAAAAGCAGTAATGTCTCTGTAGAAAACAACAACTGCTCTCTATAGCACTATATGGGCTTGAAATGCAGTGATGGTTGTGTAAAAGGATCTGTTTTTTGTTGCTGTACTTTAGCAGGTAAAGCAGAGATGTCTCAGTCAAAAACAAATGCTTTTTGTGGCACAATACCCAGTGGAAACACAGTGACCAGTTGCCAAAAAACACTCACATCTGTGGGCTAAAAAGTTGCTGGAAATGAAACAGTGGCTTCGTAAAAAAACCCAGTAGTTTTTGTGGTATTATCTTAGCATTAAACACAGTGATATTTAGATAAAAACACCTATTCTTGTGGGCACTACTTCAGAAGGAGAAGCAGCCTTACCTCTGTAATAACCTTTTTCATGGAACTGTTCCAGCAGGAAAACAGAGATTTCTCTGTAAAAAAAAAAAAACAGTTGCCTTTTGTGGCACATACCTAGTGGAAACATAGCCAAGGGTCACTAAAAAACACCCATATTTAGTGTCTTAAAAAGCTTCTGGAAATTCAGCAAAATCCTGCTAAAAACAAAAAACAAATAAAAAAAAGTGTTTGTCTTTAAACACAGTGATATTTAGGTAAATTTATTTAGGTAAAAACAACAGCTTTTTTGCACCACTATACCCACAGGAAACACAGTGACAGGTCACTAAAATAGCAAAATACGAAGTACCAAAAATTTGATGGCAAATAAGTCGCTTAAAAAAGCAGCAACTACTCGCTTAAAACACCCAATTTTGTTGTTTCTTGGTCTGAAACAGTGGTCTGTAGCTTGGTACATGTCTCACCTAGGTGACATGCCATCCACCAGTCCTTCCATGTCTCAGTGACCAAAGTCTCCTCATATATTACTTCACTTCAGACATATTCAAATGATTGGATGTTGGAAACGTACAAATCTAACTTTTCCATGCTTTGCAGAAACGTACAATGCTGACATTGTCTTCTGTTGACCGGACTGCACAGTGATAGGAGGGAGGCTGTGAGGCAAAAAGAGAAAGACCTTTTCTGTATGGGTAGTACAGTGTGTTTCTGCCATGTCATGGCACCAAGGAGCAGAATACAAAACTGATAAAAAGCAATCTTTTGGGCATGTTTGAAAATAAATTCCTTAAAGCCTACCTTCAGGGTACTTCTTCCCTGAAAACACAAACAAACATGGCAGGTGTTAGAAACTTTATGTGAATAACGATGGCGAAACGTGACAACAAAAAGCCCATTTTTCAGCCTGACTCTAAACCAGCAGCGGCAAAAACAAACTGCAGAGCCTTGTTAGCATCTTGTTTGTGTTCAGTCGGTGTATCTGTCAGTTATCTGGCTCGTGTTGTTTTACGTCCATGTTTCTAATTGACAAGTCGAAAGCTGTTGCCCCCCTGTCCTTAATCCTCCCCACCAGCATTAATTAAACATCCCTCCCCTCTTCTAATTAACAGAGCATTACGAGAGCAACAAAATAAATCAGCACTCTGCATACATCCAACTGATAATGTATTCCAAAGTACTTATCAGGCAACACAATTCTCCTCTCTCTCTCTCATGTAATTAGACACTGATCAAAGTATTGCTTGATTTGATAGGATGCAAAAAAACACATTTACTGTATAAATTACAAAATAAATGCAAGCCTAGGCTATAGTTAGTCAATAAGAAGAATGAGAAAGAACACCAAATTGAGGTTATAAAAGACTTCAAATGAAGGATGAACCCTCCAGGACTTCTTTTTCATGTGTTTTTCATGGCCTCTGGTGTTGCGTCAAAAGTATTTGGAAAGTTGTCACAAACTCTTTTCTACTGGCGGACTTTTGGTTTTGAAGAATAGCTATTTGTGGCAACCGGCTCGGCAGTGATCAAAGGCAGGAGCTCCCTCCATCCTTCACGGCAATGATAGTTCTGCTGGATCACATTTGTAATTTGAGCGTTTGCGTAGGTGGGGTGCTCTCAAACACACAAGCTCGCAGACACACACTTGCTCTCAATGCCCGCGGTTCTCCTCTAGCAGACTTTTTGCCTTAAAAAGCTCATTGTGGAAGAAGTGTCACTTTCTGTCATCCACCCACTTCTTCATGTGGTGGGTCCACAGTAGCCAACCATCAAACCTCTGTAATGATGTACTAAGATAGGATTTGTGTGTTTGGCACCTGTTCAACATGTATATGTTTATGTGCCAGTATTTCCGCCTTGTTTCCCCTCAATTACACACGTACGACTTGCCAGCAAATTCCCCAGTTCATCTATAATGGATCAAGGGATGTTCTAGCTGCTAGTACTGGATCACCTCAGTAAGCGGGCCTCAAACAGCCCGGCATGTCCTGGCACTTGTCCCAGCGAGAGGAACGGGGACCTCGATGACATGGATGTGGAGCTCAGGCAGTGCTGAGCTGCTCAAATATTGATCAGTGGGGCTATCTTTGAGCTGGTTAGTCTCAGCCAGCCAGTCACCCACGGGACTCTGTTGTGGGTGGAAAAGGCCACAGAACAAAGAGAGAACTCGCAGGCTTGTCTGACTAGATCCACATTCCACTGGTAGATGCCGCTGCTTCTGTCGCAGCCGAAGTCCTGTGAGAGAGCATCACCTTTGTATCGACGTTGCTCAGCTCTGCTAGATGAAGCATCCCTGAGGATGAGCCCCGGGTGGATGGCTGATCAGTGGGGTCAATAGGACATACAAAAGACCATTGTGTCTGGTTTCTGTGTTGTCATACACAATGCCACATACCCATAGACACTGTTACACTAAAAGAAATAAAAAAGATAAGAGACATTCATAAAACTGCAACAACTTGTGTTGCTTCACAAAAGATACACTGTAAAATCTGACAAGTTGATCTTATGTAAAGCATCTTTTAGCACTCTGAAAAGCACTTTATAACAGTGGACTATCTTGAGAAACCGGGTCATGATTTCTAGAAACAGACGTTGTTTTCAAATGTATTTTTTGGCGCTATGAGGACACAAACTAAGTGTCATCTAGTTCCATTATATTGGAGATAAGGCAGACATCTCTGCAGCTGATGTCTCCATTTGGGAACTCATCAAAGCAATCTAGATTGATAAGTAGTACTACAGATATGAGGAATAATATTTAGTATTGATTTTGGGGTGGAATGTCCCTTTTAAACTCAATTTTGCATGATATTTATATTTACATTGCATTATTTTTCCAATTCTCAACAGTTGAGGAATGTGAAATACAGTAGATCAACCTAGAGGTGCAGCTCAAAGCATAGATACCACTTCATTTTAGGATCGTAGAGGACTCAGAGATGGAAGTTGCCCCCTGCTGCCTGCTGCTGAGGGTTCAAAAATATAACTTCTTTGGCACCGCAACTCACCTGGCTGAGTCTATAATTAAACTGAACTTTTTGATGAGCTCTAACTTTTACTTCACCTAGGTAAGCTGTCCAGCTGCCAAAGCCAATCTCGCTCGTACTCCCATCCATACTCTCAGATCCTGTTTGGATGACTGCCACTTATTCCTTGCACGTCAACACAGCATCAGGTGCGTGGCTGCATTTCGACTCATCCCTTGCCCAACTTGAATTTCCATCCTTGTGGCTGCGGGCTGCCGAGTGGCGACGGCTGGCCGAACATCGCGGTTCTGCCAGAATCCTGACACAGGCTGCAGATGCACAGAGTGACACGAGGTCCCCTCACCCCTCTGGCAAGGGCCCCCGCCTGGCCATCTGGCGCCTCTAGAGCAGGTGCCAGTCACTCATCACAGCCCGCCCTCCTGCCTGCATGCAACACACAGCCCTCCGCTGAGGCCTTCGCTCCAACCTCCTCACCTCCCCTTCGCCAACAGCGACTTATCTGCTGCCCAGGACAGAGCCCACGGGACATCACAGCGCTGCTCACATACACGATGGGGAGCTAGTCACTTGGCTCGTGCAGAAAAGGCAGAGATGTTCGGAATAAGTGATGTGCGCTTAGACAGATTGTCACTTTGCATGTTCGAGACAAAGAGGAATGTCGGGGGAGCGCGCAACCAGGCAACCAGTCACTTTGTCTTGTCTGTTCAGAGCAAGCTGTTGAAGAGGAATAGATGTGTCGCCAGGGCAGACATGTAGAAACCCTCATCAATCCTCGCTCTGTCAATCAATGTTGGGCTGAAAGAAATCTCCCGGTCGAAGCAGCTGGGAGCAGAAGATGAAGGCGCTGATTTGACTGATGACATTTCAGTGGACATTAGCACTTTAGCCGCCTTTCAGTGAAGCCCATCAATATGACCGCCTTCTTCTTATAGACAGGCAGCACTTTGCTCTGGCTGTAATTTTTTTTTCCTGCCTTTCATTTCATTAACTCAGATGTCGGCCGAAATGAGCAGCTGTTATTTGTTTGTTTGCTTCGTTGACATTTCCTTTGACATGGACAATGCATCAGAGCGGCCGTGATCCCTGCTCTTCTTTTTGAAAGGAGGCGCTGCTCAATATTTGACACGAGTTGCCGCTAAATCCATCACTGAACATCAGTGATTGCAGTCGAAAAGCTATATGCAACTGAAGATAATTCAGTTTGTGGTTTTAAACAAGATACTCATATTTCAATTTCTGAAGGTCCTTTTGAAAGCTGATCACACACTCAGCCACTTTATCATTCACTGGCGGTCTTCAGTAAAAGACGTTTGCTTAGAAGTCTCCCAGCCACATCAAAACTTCTAAACAAATTAATTTAAGGCCGGATTGTAAAGCCAGCCTGTCTGTTTCACTCGGCGGTGCGTTTTGGGGTTGTGGGGAAAGAGGTTGACATGAAGACAGATGTTGTTTGGGCTATGTAAATGCAGGAGTTGTTTAAGGGGTGAGCAGGAAGACAAAATGATAAATGTGTGTCAGTGAGGCACGGCATCCCTCACGCAGAAGTTTCCCTGGTGAGTGGGAAGGCTCGCCGCCTTGTGCCGTTTTCAAAAGAGCTGAACCGTGCCAGAACGCACGTTTTGCAAACCACAGCTGCTCTTATCTGGGACGTCCTAAACACTTCCAGAGGTTCTATCTGTGTTGGTGTTAGAGGGTTTTAATCATAAACTGGTGGACGTCTTCGTGGCTGACGGTGATCTAATCTCCAGATGAGTAGTTTTTTCAGCTCAGGAATTTTACTGTTGACAACAGCAAACTTTCTTTTTCATCTTATAAATGTGCATGTGTGCCCCTTTGTGTCATTCTGCATCCTCTCAATTTTTTTTTTTTTTAAGTCCATAAATGCAGTGCAGGCAGAGCTCTCCATAAGTTCTTTTTTTCCTCAGCAGTTCGACTTTTAGGGACTGATAATTGAACTATCGATCAGAGCTGATTAGATCAAAGGATAAATGAATGAATGCTGACATTTAGACTCAACAGTATCAAAGTTTCACTTTAAGTGCGTCTCACATTCTCCTGCTCCATCTGTGCCCAGAATATGCTCTGTGCTCCGAGAATGTGGTGCAATGACCAACTGGTATATATTTCAACAGTTGTCTTAATGACCGGTCTAGCTCCAAAATCTATTTGTAGAAGCTAATCGTGGTGTTCAGCTACAAACAATTAAATGTTGGGGAAAAGAAAACAATTTAATGTGGGAATCCCAGAAACCAAAATTAGAAGACATTCCAACAACTTCAGGTCTGGAAACACTTAGCTTTCGCTTAGAATTATGAGGACGATGGCAAGTGGTTAAAAAAAATCTACAATATGTTGCATTTATTTTTACAGCAGTGGAAATACCTCAAATATTTTGTATGCTGACTTCACCCCAGTGTGTCAATTGGTGTAACCAGACAAAGACAAGGAGCAAGGAGCACTGGGGTGATGTGAGATTCTACTTTGTCATGACAAACACAGGCTTTATTTTGACCAGACCGTAATTCCTGCTTTGTACAACATCAACAACAACAAAAAAAGCCAAAATTAAAATGTTAAAAAAATTCAAACAAAAAAAAAAAAACAAAAAACAAAAACAAACAAACATAAAGAATTTCTCTGGCATTTCAGAAACAGATTTTTTTTTTAAATTACAATGCTGCATTTTATATTTCAGATGATTTTTTGTTTTTTTTATTGTTTGCTTGCATGACAGACCAGAAGATGGGTATATAAGATGGGAATAAGTATAGCGCCATGATTGTTCCAAGTTAAAAAAAATCATACTTTATGATGTCAGTTCTACAAAATTAAAAAAGAAAGGGAATTCCTCTGCATTTCTATTTTTTTGCTGTATCATAAATATACTACAAACTGTGACATCAGCATGTTGCATCCAAACGAACCTTGCTCATATGAACTGTTACACCCCTAATTAATACAGAGTTATTAATTTCAGTCTCAAATTGGACCTACCTGATGAACATCATGAAGCCTTTATATGGTACGCCACCACACACACACACACACACACACACACACACACACACACACACACACACACACACACACACACAGAAGCCTCCCATGCCGTGCTCAGCAGTAACTCCAGTGAGATACCAGCATTCCAGCACACGTTACTATCTTCATCTTTCTGCTGCTCTAACACCCTGTGTATCTAACCACTCTTTAGAGATAAAGAGAAAGCGACTGTATGCACACACACACTTACTCACATACCAACACGGCAATAAATGTCACAGCACTCCCCGTCCTCCCCCTCTTAGATAAAGGCAAGCACAGATCAAAGCCCCCATAAGAAAATATAACAGGGCAACGCATTTGTTGTGTTTGATAGCATCTGCATGGAGAGGACAATAGAGATGCACGAGGAGGGCTCAAGAGTAGCATTCACGGCAAATGCATTACTTCAGAAGGAGCACAAACACACCACTTGATTCATCACGCCGCCAGCGCCCCGTGCTTCCGGGCCCTTGAATCGGAGGAAAAATGTAATCTTGGTGCAGTTTGGAGGGTGTTTGCATCGTTGAGAAAACACTCAACCAACTGGCTAATGCGGAACCGTCAGGGCGATTTGCAGATTTCGCAGCTCAAGGAGTGGTTCAAAGTCAGATCAGGTTGAGTCGCCAGAGTGGGAGGTGTTTGAGAAGTTGATATCAGTTTGCCATCACTTGAGGAAAATATTCATCTGTGGCGTGAGTGTGATAAAATGATTGATTTGCTGTTTCAGTTCAAAACCACCAAGGCTGAAACTAATTTTCTAGTTTTCCTTCATTTTTTTGAGATATATCAAGGCAAAAAAATAAACTGAACTTATGGAAAAACTTCAGCAATCACTGTGTAGAGCAGGAGGCTGCAGGAGTTTCCCTGTATTCACTACTCTTGAGGTGATTTATTACTCTCTTAATAAAGCCTCTGAACACAATTCTCAAGAGAACAAATAAAAAGCAAAGGTTTGTGTCGTCAACAGACTTCATGAATCACAGCGATGCAGAGTACCTCCCCACCTCCTCCACCCGCCTCCTCCACCCCCACAGGTGGTTTATTGAGCTTTACATTGTTGACACTGTGAAGGGCAACATTTTTGCAAGTCCGCCAAGTTGTTATCGTATTATCAGATGTGATTTGTGTGTTTACGTCTGGAGGTCTTAATTAAATGTGAAGAGCAAAAACGGACTCATATACTAATAAATCTTTCATCTTTAAGGGAAGTGAGTCTTTTTATAAACTCGCACTTTACGCACTAATTACTTGATAAAATATAGACAACAGCACTCAAACATACTTTACTATTATCCAAAAACAGACAACTTATACGTAGTAAAACATGTAATGCTGATGTAGTCGGCTGATTACGTGCTGATTGTGTGCTTAAGGGAACCATAGACTATAAAAATTACGGATGTAGTTATTGTTTCATTGACTGCCCTTTTGAAGCCTCAGGTTGGGCATTTTGGCATTTCTGGAGCCAGGATTGACTTTATTTCGACTAGAGGGTGGATGTGACAGTAGCAACGCCTCACTAACAGCCTGTCTTTCCACTTAACAGTTGACATGAATGTAGAAATTAGTTATAGAGACCAAAACCTGTTTTGGTACCAGGCAGTAAACGCGTTTATTTTGCTGTAAAGTTAGGCGGTTTAACCGGCTAACTAGCATCGAGACACTCTTCTGGTTTCTGTTTTTGAATGATGAATACAGGCGATTGCTCTCTCATGGTATGGAGAGGTATTTCCTTACATGCAGGTGCAGAATATACATGCCGGCTGTCAGTATGGTGTTTTCACGTGCGACTTTTTGGCTGAGACACGGCAATGTGAGGTGACACAGCAGGGGGGCCTCCATCACTGTTAGTTTTCTGATGTCAGCTTGCTGCGTCTGGGTGTTTAAACTGTGGTGATACTCAGCAGACAGGCTGTGACCGCGCCCCTTATTATGCATAACTTTAAATCTCTGTAAATTGGTGAATTTTATAGAAAGTCATCCATAGAGTTATCATGAATGATGAAATTAGCTAAAGAGACCAAAACCGTTTTTTTTTTTTTGTACCAGATTTTAAAAATGTTATTACAGCATAGATTTAAGGAGGTATTGATCACCTCATCTAGCTGTCAACAAGAACGCAAATAAGCACATTTCCCAAAATGTCATTTATATTACAAAACAATAAGGCCAAGGTTTTAGCCTCTCAGATGGACGTCATGTTTTCCTTTGATTTATAAATTTTGATTTTTAGTTTAAATATGGCCCCTTTACTTCAAGGAATGTGATGAGCAGTTCTTTGTATTATCTGGCATTACACAGAAAAAGATCAATCATTTTTAACATGGTTTCTACAATTTATTGTGATGTGAGGATATGGGCTTAGGTTTGAAGCTGCTGATATTTAAGACTTTACAGCTCTTATTCCCATAAGCTTTTTTGATGGTGTATGAATGAAAACTTTGACTTTACTTAATCCCTGTCTGTAATTGATAGAGAGGATTATAGTCTATGTACTTAGTATATTTGTTTTGAAAGGATGTATCTGGGCTTGTGTTCTTCACACTTCAGATCAGTCGTAGTGTGAGTTTGGTAAAGAAAGTTAGATCTGGATCTCTGGCTTGCGCGACAGGATAAAAGAAATATTGTGTCCATGTGAAAGGTGATGCTTGTTATCATACAGAGCTCCCTGGAAACAGACATAATGAATGGCACATTCCTTTTCTCTACCTTTAACTCCTATATGACGTATGTTCCCTGCCTGCATTTTGTTTGGCTTCACACTGTCTCCTCAGATATATGAAATACTGCGAGACACTGACCCCTGATAAACACATTCATACAGTCATTCATATTCCCCCTATACACTCCCCTGTATGCCAGGACATATCTTACATTCTTCAGGAGGTCAGCACATGCACAGCTGGAAATTCCAAAGAACATTTTGGTAGTGCAGGAATAACAAACAAAAAATGTGAATAAGTAGGCTTATTATATAAAAAAGAGTTGTTAGGGGTAAAACATCTTGTTGGTACAAATCATTCCAAACATGTTTTCCTATATAAGTTTACTTTTTCTGGCATCCTGCTCATCAAGTTTGTTGTAAACAAAACTTTTACAAAATATTTTAAGACAGGGCATATTTGCAAGCTTGTCAGAAGTTTCATAGCTCTCATCATGAGTTATCTCCATGAAAACCAAGTAACTCTATTTGCTGCTAGAGACTGTCCCTGCATCCAAAATTGCGAATTATACATACCCAGTATGTGTACTCTCGATCAACGTACTTTTATGTTCATCAAGAGTAGTATGCATTTGTTTTGACAAACTGAGCTGCAAATACCACGTCACCACCTGAGAGCCTTATGGCCGGTTGGACCTGCATAACCATGGTGACCCATGCCATCCTCAGATCTGCCTATAATTTAGATAGAATTTTAAAACTATATAATACCTAGCAAATTAAAAAATCTTACACTTCTTACATACTTGTACTTCAATTAAAGCGTTACTGACGTTTCAGAGTTTTCTTGGTTATGAATGTTGTCGTAGCATAGTCAGTGTTGAATTTCACACACCGCTTGTAAGATGCAGGGTGTAAGTTCCAGAAAAAGCTAAGAAGTGGACCTTGACCTAAAGGTCCATTGTGTAGGATTTAGGGAAATCTATTGGCAAAATAGAATAGAATATTAATAACTAAATTTTTATTAGTTTATAATCATTTGAAAGTAAGATTTTTGTGTGTTGTTAACATACAGAGTGGGTCCTCCATGTTGTTTCAACAGTAGCCCAGAATGGACAAACCAAACAGTGGCACTAGAAAGGATGGGGCTTTTTTGTTTGTTTGTTTGTTTGGTTGTTTTTTTTTTTTGTTTTTTTTTGCATTTTTGCACTGGTCACCATAGTTCTTCTACATGCTTATTGCTCTGTTTTTTGTGTAGATTTGAAATTTGAAATTTGAACCATGTTTATGAGCTTTGGGGGTGATGGTAGGTAGGTTTTGTTACTTTTGGACAAATCCATACTACCTTTTTGGAAGCTAGCTATACTGCACTTGTATTCTTAATGGACAAAAAAGAGAACATGATCAATTTCCTTATCTAAGTTTGTATAAAAATGAAAAACCTTTGTTTCCCAAAGTGCCTAGAAAGATCCCTAAAGGTCTTTCTGACTGTTTCAGGGTCAGTAGTGATTAATAAGAGCATTTTCTGTTCTGCCACCTCCACGGTTAAGATGTAAATGAGAAAAACTACTTGGTCAAGGTTAGGGTCAAAAATAGTAGTCATGGTTAAAAGAAACCACCCTTGACTACTGGAAGTAGACTGAATGCTGATATTTAACAAATACAGCTACTTTTGCTTTTGCTTCTAATAAAGAACAGTCTACCAAAGCAAAATGATGTAGCCAAAGTGCACATCCAGAGCGTGTGAAATGTGCAGAAATGTGCAGACACCTCTTGCAGTCCTTGCTAGGAAATCAAAAACATGGATCGTTATTTGAACAGTGCTATTGTTTTTCTGATGAGGACACTCTTGTCTTGTCGCAATCACATTCTGAATAAAATATTCACATTTTTTTTTTATTTTTTAAAAGAATGTTATCATAAATAAAATTGTGTTTGTGCATGGGTCCCTACCAATTGGTGATTACGGGTGTAACAGCAATCAACCAAGAGTCCTCTGAGTGTTGTGTTCTTCAAAAATCAGCTAGCCCATCACTCAGAATCCCTTTCATCCCTTTGCACGACAAACAACATCTGCGGAAAACACACTTGGCAATCAGCTTTTTATAGCTCGATCTCTTAAATAGCCAATTAGTTCTTTGTTTTGCCTCCGCTGTATATCAACTGAGACAGGAGTCAATTTGGTTTTCCATTTTGATCATCAGCCGCAGTCAAGAACAATTGATTGAGCGCGGTGAAGGAGTCACTTTGAATCATGATATTACACTCATAGATTCCATGAATAAACATCAGCAGTAAACATAAAGAGGGTGGTCTCTCCTCTCGCTGGGTTCTGCCTCGTATTATTTTAATTCTCACCTATTAAAATGCATAATCTCCTTTACCTCCTCACAATTGCACAGAACAATTGCAGCCTGAGAGCCGTCTATTGTATCAACAGTATGATAGCGAGTAACAAAGGCCTAATTACTACCTGCTGGATATGATGAGGAATAATTAGCTCAATCGTGGAGAGCCACTGACGACGAGCTTACAAGGAGCACACTGAGGCCCATTAATGCAGTGAAATAAATGTATTATCTCAGATGTTCTCACATGAGTAGACACTTGGATGTAATAAAATAAATCTTATCGGTATAGTTTGTTTTTTTCTTAGGTGTTGTCACTTGGAAAATTGTCACTGAAAAGAGTTTTAAGATTAAGAAAACAGAAAAAATAACGGTGTAAGGGCTAAATAAACACTTTAGATAACTGCCACAGCTCCCCGCTAAGAGTCGTGTTTAACAAGGTGTCATTCCCGCCATCTCATGGTAAACTACCGAGTCCAGCTGAGAGTTGACACTTGCCCTCCCACAGCCTTTACACTGACTCATTAAACAGCTATGCACGCCTCCTCAATCTGCAACCGAGCTTTCAGAGCTTCACACTCTGGGTCAAAGTTTAATCCAGTGCGGTGCTGTGTTCCTCTGCCCCTCCCGTTGCTCGGCGCAACATTCCTGCTTCTTGGGATGACCAAAGATTGCCGCGCACCATTAGCATTGAACAAAAGGGAGCAGACAAAAGAGTGCGACAGAAAGAGGGGGCAGAGTGGAGGCAGGTGCATTTTAATGACTGTGTATGTGCATGCTTTTGTGTACCCATGCATGTACAGTCCCTGAAATACACAGTGAAAGGGTAAGTTTGTTATTTTCAGCCTGGAACCTATTTTGCCATGTTTTCTGTCGAAGTGACTAAAGGGAACAAGAATTTAAAAACTGGTCCAGTATTGGGTGAGGCTGATGCAGCCAGCGGTGGCAACACAGGCTGCAATGTAATGCCTCTGGGCATTTGTGCACCATATATATGTATAAGTCCACTAAAAGAGCTTGTTCTGCCACCGACAGGCTCAGATAGTTATTAGAAGTTATTTATGTTCAACCCATATATAAAGATGGATGACGTGTCCCCTGCATAATTGAAGCCAAAATATCTAGAGTACAACTCCTGCCATGTTGCACAGGTGATGTAATTTCGAGCCAGTCTGCACAGTAATGGTGATGGAGTCACCATCTCTGGTTTCAAATAAATGCTAAAGTTACATATAGAAGTATGCTGCCTCTGTACATGCTTAAATTGCTGTTTATGTAAATGGAGTCTGGTAAGTTTGGCAATGGCAATTTCTGGGCTGTTTCTAGTTAAATAAATAGGTCTCTCTGTAGGGATTCTTTCCATAATGATGTCCGACAATTAAAATAGCAATTTGAGCCTGTCAGTGGCAAAAAATGCATTTTAAGTAGACATAAATTAATGGTGCACAAATGGCCCAAGTGGTTACATTGTAGCCTGTTTTGCAGCTTCAGGCTGCAGCAGTCTCGCCAATTTCAAAAATTGTTGTTCCCGTGAATGACAAAAACATGATAAAATAGGGTCTAGGTTGAAAAATCCAGAAGTCTCCCTTTAAAAAACTCTGTTGGAGATGTGCTGCCACTTAGGAGAAACCTCCTCTCTCTATATATCTTCTCCCACATTTTGTCACACTTTCACCAGCATGTCTGACAGATGTTGTGTGGTAATATGTCAGTGTGTGGCCAAATTTGTTTCTCCTCAATGCATGTGTGTGGCCACCTCTGTATCTTCTTTGTCACCCAAAACGCTACAGATAACTCCATAATTCAGCGAGGGGCTTTTTTCCCACCAGTGTAATTAGGTGCTTAAATGCATGCCTTTAAAACAGATCATTTCACTCAAATTTCCAAAATAAGTTATTGTAACTTATAGCTTTCACATTACTGCAAGGAAGAAAGAGAGAGAAAAAAAAGCACAATTGAATTGTGGAGGGAGAGTCGTGTGTGCAGATGAAATATGTTAATAAGCTGCCAAGACATGAGCGCAACTTCTGGTTAATGGCACAACACTGCAATCTGGCCCTCCAGGGGAGAGAGAAATGAGCATCTTCATCACCACAACTCCCCCATCTGAGAGAGTCAAGCAGACAGACAGCATTAAAAAGCCAACGACAGAAGAGAGGCTGCACGTCCCTGCCTCCCATGCATATTATCCCTTCAACCAGAGGAAAGGGAATCAGTAAAGAGAGGATAATTTCCTTGACATATCGGAATAAAGAGCACATGAAAGGAAAGAAAGCGGATGCATAAAAAGAATTTAAGGAATTGGAGGAATACAGGAGAGAAAGGATGTGAGTCATGAAGCTGCAAAGGGATGCATGGCGTTATGGGAGCAGCAGGGGGTCGGTATGAAAGTGGTGCATCAACACATCTCGGGGACCCCGGCCGACAGATCCCATCCCTCTCAGCACTGCATTACACACACAAATATTATGCTGTTTGAAACCCATCAGCCAGCACCTCAAAGATTCATGGTCGCCTCTCTTCCCTTCATATCTCTGCAAGGGTCCAAACCAAGAGCATATTTTTTATTTTCCCCCTCTTCCCATCAAAGGCATTGCTGATTGTGGAGCTATGCGAGCAGGCGTGACAGGCGTCTGACATCAACGTCCCAAACACGGCCCTGGAATGATATCACACAAGTGGGTGGGCTGATTGGGCCGCTCGAAGGGTGAATCCCAGAGCCGGGCCACGGCGAGGTCACAATGACAGCTCCAAAGCACGGTGCAAATAGAGGAGGCGAAGTTTTATGGCGGAATTGCAATCAAGCAGCCAGTGTTGATTAAAACAACACATTTGTTTTGCATGGGGGTTCCAGCAAATGAAATGGCCTCATTAAACTGGGGTCTGTGCAGAGCTATCACGGGAGAGGGAGTGATAGAGGAAAAAAGAGAGAGAGAGACAATTTGACTTCGTGTTCTTTAATGAAATGCCACAATGAAAGAATGGTTTGAGTGACAGGCTGTTTGTCGCTTCAAATATTCAGACCGTTTTATTGAGGGGGAGGGGGTTGATTGGAGCAACAATACTGCTGATATTTTCTATATTTTTATTTTTTTGTAAAAAAAAATCCAATAAAAAAAAGTCAAAACCAACAATTAATTGACCCTACTAACAAGAACTTTGTGTTTATTATCCCGCTCCATTGGTGTCTACAAACTGCTAAAAACACATCAATAAGCCGCACTGTTGCACTTGGTGACTTGTTCTCTCATTACTATGAACACACGCTCTGTAGTTCATTTGCCTGCATCCCACATACACTGTCCTGGTGCCCCAAATACTCACTGGTGCGCCAAATGTGGATTCAGTTACAGCTAAAAATAGTCCCCAACAAAATGCAGTATTTATACCTGTTTGCTTGACTTTTTCCAAAATTTACAGTGCTCAACCATTTTAAAAAATTACCGAGCTTGTAGAGTGCTCCACCTGTTTAGATATGTACTCTTCTACCATTGTCAGACAATTTATTTTTCTATTTTTATATTTATTTAAAAAAGATAATAAGTTGACGCAGAAAATTCCAAACCACACATTTTTCTCCCTTGTCAAAATCTAGCACCTACATGACCAACAAGGCATCTTGACAGCTGACAATTAAGTTGGAGATTCTACTCATTGACTGTCTAAATAACAGATGTAGCTATCATGACATAACCCATTAGTTTGTGGACTGCCGTTTTAAAGCCCAGAGTTTGGCGTTTCCACAGTTGCTGTCTTTTGGGTTTTTTTGGAGCCAGAGGTGAACCTATTTGGATGAGTGTTTGGATCTGTGTAGGAGTGAGGGCTGGATCTGACTCATAGACTGCGGCGACCAGTAGCAACAACTTGCAGTCTGTAACTCAAGTAGCCCAACCCTTAAATATGTGTAAATTTAAGCTTTGGTAAAATGTAAACAGGTAAGCTACATACAAATTTACCCCCCATACAGATGCCATGAATGTTGAAATTAGCTATAGAGGCCAAAATCTTTTTGTACAAGGGTGTAAATATGTTGATTTCTGCTGTAAAGTAAAGTTGGGCATTTCAACTTGGGAGTCTATGAGGATTTACTCTGTTTTGGAGCCAGACTCAAATGGCCAGTCGATGACAGTTTCTGGCACTTCCACATTGCCTTCATTTTTTAGCTTTGGAGATGCCGCCTGGTTATGCTAGTGGTATGCTAGCAAAGCCTGTAGTCTTGAGCTCCAACTAATGCTGGCTCAAGTGACATCAAACTTCACAAAGAATTTGTTCAAAGTCTTGAAGTCTGAAGTCATTTTCTGCAACTCTTGCAAACAGACTTTAATGTGAAAAATCATTGTCCCCTTTAAAAATCAGCTTGGGGCTGAGATAGACAGGGTGGGGATGTCAGAAATTATTGAGTGATGACTAATGCAGAGACCCGACAGCAACAGAGTGATAATAGCCCAACCCAACACATGTGGTGCATGAGAAACTAAAAAGAGCTCTGGCTGCAGTAATTACTTTTTCCTCCCATCATAGAAGAACAACAACTAATGCAGGTTCCCCTCATGATGATCCAACATTGCAACTAGTGTGTCATGTTTTTGCTCTTGTTTTACGACCTCTAAACATGTTTCATGAGGTTTGTCCACATAAACACAGAGACTGCAACTAGAAACATGGCAAAGCAAAAGTGCAATACCAAAATTGTTGGTGCTGCCTAAAAAAGAGAAAATGGTCCATGACAGTCATAAGTCATTGGTGAGGGGCCAACATGTAGTCTGCCATGTCTGTCGGCCAAGTCACAGCAAGAATATATGACAGGCATAGATCACTGTTTGTATTTGTGTTTTTGTGGGATTGGTTGGCAATCTAAAACTAGCGAGCATCTTGCAATGGAATCATTCCAATCACGATACAGTGATCTACGACTTAAAAAGAATATGCGCATTCACAAAGATTCCTTTTACTTAGAGTTGCTCCTAGTGATGAAATTCTACGAAAATTCTCAGATTTGTGACATTTTCTCAGAATTTCCCCTTAAATGTAAGACTAGGTAAAGACAAAAGTTATTGAAAAAGCGTCTCAGCCCTTAAGAGTTCCCAAGGTGGAAAACAGGAGTAGGGAGGAGGACTTTAAAGAGACTTAAGAGTCTTAAGCAGAGGAGAAAATGGTGGAAAGACAAAGAGGCAGGAGAAATATTCTCCAAACGCTGAATAGCAATGAGTTAATGAAATTTTACAGATTAGATGGTGCAGGGATAATATTTGTGGTCGATCTCATTAGAGATGTGCTCACATATCCTGCCCAAAGCAATAACAATGTAACACCAGAAAAAAAGAGTGATCACAACATTAAGGTGTTTGGCAAGTGGAAAAATGCAACAGTACAGCAGTATGATCACACAAACTGTGCTTTTAAAGTCTCATATCATGATTTATTTCATTTCATTTCCTTTGGGCATGCACATCTTGCATGTTCACAAAAGGGCGTGTCTGTGACAACCAATCACACCTGTTAAAAATGCATCATACCTTGCAACAGGGTCAGCAATACCTCTACACTAAGATAAACGTTTCTGTCTCTTTCTTGCTCAGAGTTGCTCTTAAGAATTTTCCTAAAACATTCTTAAGATAGGACTCTTTTTAAGTTAAGGTAGGTGCTTTTGAGTTTTCTCAGAATGTTTGTGAATACAGCCCCAATTTAAATTCTGGTCGACTGGTTCCTTCTATTGGCTACTCAATTTTTGCCCCCCTTGCTTTGACCACACCAGTCTTCAAACTGGGCCTTTAATTGATAGCTCTGTCAATTTTGTGACTCTGTACTGCGACACTATCCCCACCTTTTTGCCTTTTTTTTCAGCATTTCAAGCAATTGCTCCATTTTTCAAGCTGTAACATAGATTAAGTGAGAGAAACACTACCAGCATTACTTAAAAATTCCCCAGCTACCCAAAGTAAAAACAATAAAGAAGCATCGGTGCCTCCATGATCTCAGCCTTTAATTTTGGCTGTTTCCTTCCTCCTTCTATTTACAGCCAGTGCGCACTCTTACTCATTTGCTCGCTTTGTTTATTTCACCCTCCAGCAACCCTCAGGTTATGTATGACTGTGTGTTTGCCTGCGACATGCCTGTTTTTCTCATGTGCATATTTGAGAGGACGTGTGACATGACAAGGAGGGTTGCTGTCTGTGTTTCTAAAAGAAGCAGGTGATCATTTTGTCTTCCTCCTCCACGAGATAGAAGAGGTGTACCAAATAATGATACACAGTAAAGATTACAATCGCCCGGTGGATGCTTCCTCCCCGCTTGATTGATAAGAGATCTCACTTGTGTGTGTGTGTGCGTGCGTCTGTGTGTGTGTATGTAAGGGTGAATGAGACAGCCAAGACAATAAAATTCTTGGGCAGAATGACACGGCTATTTAGCAGCTAGTTATGCATAATTATGCTGCAAATGTGTTTTGCGCACTTAAGAGTTGGCATCATAGACAATCACTTAGCCTTAGATTGCACACAGAGGATAACACACACACACACACACACACTAATCATGATAATAGCATTTGTTAGCCGGACGGTTGAAAGCTCCAGTGTTGACAAGAAAATGTCTCTCAAGAGCTTCTTGAAAATCAGCCTTTATTCACTTAACGTTATCATAATTTTACAAGGCAATATGAATTCTATGCACCGTCTATCTCTTTTTTTCCCCCCTAATAACATTTCATGTACATGTTCTGCTACAAGGCACAGGGTTTGGAGAGATGAAGGGAGTGCTCCACCACAAACCCCGGCTGGCTAATCAAAAGATTTAGCAGAGCCCTGGAGTTGGAGACTCACCACCATGTTGCACTAGTTGGAGTGGGGAAGTCTAATTATGTCCTGAGGGCTGAGAGGGGCTTCCCTCTCCACCTCTCTCTCTCTCACTTCTCTCTTCCTCCGTCACAAACACACATCTCTGCTAACTATCACACACACGCAGGGTTAGCCAAGCTCCGGCCACAGCTTGTTTACCACCTCCAGATCCTCTGACACCCTTCACACAGGAGCCTGTCTGGCCATCGAGACCAGGTGACAGATAAGCTAGTGGACACTCCACGTCCAGGCATATAACGACGCTGACCTTTGTATACACAGATAATCAGTGACTCATTCGGCCCTGAGTCCCAGAACCTCTGTTGTTTAGGAAGGTTATCTCAATTTAAAAGTGGAGTCTGGACCCTGCAGGCATGTGAACAGGATCGCAAGCTTATGTGACCTTTTTAGCCTTTGTGTTTGCAGAAACCTCAAAGCTGGCCCTGGTTAAAGGTTAACACTCGGCATAATAAAGCCGCTTTTGTAGTTGATGACCTCTGAAAACATGGATCTCGTCAACCGTACCAGTGTAAAAGTATGTAAGGCATACATTCTGCTCCCAAACAAATCAGCAGGCAAAACAAAATGCTTGTTGTGTGCTGCTTTTAGCAGAGGCTGGGCAGTGTGTCTTTGACCCCCTGTGCCATGTCACAAAGACCCAGATTGTAATCAGCTGAAAATGTATCCAAAGCACATTCATCACATTTAAATGCAGACACGAAATCAGAAAACAAAGATTGCATTGCGGGATTGCATTTACCTTATTATTATTATGTTATTATATTTTTATTTATATTATTATGTGACAAATATATGATGGATTGATTGATTGATTGATAGATAGCACATAGTGTATACATGCAGTATGTAATATGGATTTGAGAAATGCTGTAAAATCAAATATCTAAGATTTTACATTATTATTTAGAGGGAAAAAAAGGAAAGATAAACTAGGAAAAATATTGAGTACCTAAATAATAAACCCCTCTAAACTCCTGGTGATTGTGAAATCCCCTCTTCATCCCTGTAAGTCGTGTTTAATTCATTATTTAGAAACTATGGTTTTAAAATTATTTATAAATTATGGTTTATGCTTGGACCTTATTGTAATTCCACATTAAAACTGTTCCGTAGTTTCACTCCACAGATTAATATACAAAAACCTTTCCTGTTGGTACAAACGCTGTAAGTTTTGAAATTATTATTTTTTCCTTAAATTATAATCCCACAATGATCACTATTTGGCAACCCATTTTAGCAATTTTTATTTTTTATTTGTTTATTCGTCCAGGAGAATGACGCTATCTGCTATCTATTTACTAGATGACAATCTCCCCTCTCTCTGTCTCTTCAGTACATATTTGTTCTGCTAAAGCGAACAAGTCGGAATTGCCCGAAGTGCCGGTGTTGTGTTGAACTCTGCTCCCTCTGTTGAATAGTGCATATATACAGGGATGTGAGTCATACAGTGTGTCATACACTGCTGTTCCCTGTAGGAAGTCTTTGTCATACAGATGCACTGCTGTAAAAGCCCTGTCAGAAACCTGGTTACATGAAAACCAGACCAGGACCAGGTTTCCAATGATGTTGCAGGAATGAGGTTACTGCAGAAGGCCCTCCGTAACCGGGTTACTCAAGAATGACTGAACTCAGTCATTGAAGCCAAATATGTGGCCTCAGACAGGTAGTAAGCAGCTTTTGCACGTGTCTTTGGCCTGCTGACATTTCAGCATGTTGCCCAACTCCCCTGACTAAGTTTGAGTGCAGTGTTTTAATATTTGCCCTGCCCCAGAAGGCAGCCCATACCTCTGGCTTCAGAGCTCGGAGTGAAATTGAGCACTCCAGATCCTATCTATTTGATTTCTCACAGTCCTAATATAACCTCTTCCACATGAGTCTTTTTATTACCGCTCAGGGAGACAAGCTTTATTTGCAAGCTGTTTGCTGTAGCAAATCGTTATTGCTCCATGGCATTTCAATTGAATAAGATATCAAGTTATTGTGTCATTCACTGGGCCCCAGACGTGACTCCAATAGGAAAATAAGATATTGAAATAGGGATTTTAATAAAGGGAGCTGAAGATATGATTCTACCTGAAGAGGGGAGGAAATACACAACAATAGTGTGAGAAGAATAGTATTCCCAAACTGATAGCTCTTAATCTGAAGCACTCCAAACATCCACATGCAGAGATAGAGATTTTGTGACAAAGCACGTTCACAACTACTTTTCACAGTGCTGTGAGATCTTTCTGTCATGCTGGGATTTGTGATTACTTCCATGTACTGCAGTTTAAATGTAAGGTATTTGTGCATTATTTAAAGGTTTCGATTGAAAAATAGACCAAGTAATTTACGTAAACTTGGCACCATTTTTTTAAATTGAACTTTTCCTCTTCATTCATTAGTGGTTCGGGCCTTCCAAGTCATGCACAGACAGTCCTTTTCCCACAGACTTGATAAGAGGACTTGTTTAATTTAAGAATTATAATGCCTTAATCTAAATGAATTGAGTTTAAATGTTGCCAACATCAACTAAAGCCCCTTTCCCTCTGCACAAATAACCCACTAACACCTGCTAACATCTGACAGTGTTATTTAACCCTTTGAAACTTGAACAAATTGGCTTGATTTCTTTCGAAAACATGGAAGGAAGGCAATGAGCAATGCAAGAAGAAATTACCCCAAAAAATAGCAAGAAAAATATTTTTAAAAAGTAGTAATTACTGGAGAATTAGAAAAAAAAGGTTTTAATATAGTTTTCTGGACATTTTTCCCTTGCTTGTTTTTAATAATTTCCTAAATGTAGTCATTTTTTTGCCATTTGTAAGACGTTCCTTGCCAAGTTCATTGCCTTTTCCCCGTGTTTTCGAAGGAAATTGAAAACAAAGTGTTAATGGGAAAGCTTACAATCGGCATTTTCTCCCAGGTCAAGTGACTGGATGTGGATGTGGTCATTTTAGCCCCTTTGCCAACAAGATTCAATGGCGGGCAGCCGCCAGTCTCCGTTCAAGCAGACACCAGGAAAACAAACAGACAGACATACTTGTTTGCAGCAGACCTGTGAACACAGCACTGGTCTACTGCCCATGGGGAAGGTGTCTATAGCCTTTATTAGGCAGGTTTTCCCTTGTTTAAAAAACCTGCATATGCATTAATTTTGGTGGGAAAAAATGGTGTAAAAACTTTCAGAAAACCTGTTTTGATTTCGCACATCAAAGTCCGCTTACAGGATTTGTTTGAGGTGATACATTTGGATTACAAAGTAGTATTTACAAAATGAAAATACATGCATTAGAGAATGTGAGAATGAGAAATGTATATTACCTACACAAAGCGCAACTACAGTTTGCATATTAGTCAGATTTGTAGTTCTTGTCAGGTGTTGTGAAAACCTCATACTGTGTGTAAGTAATCTGATATGTACAGTCTGTGCTACATAGGGGATGTAGCTCAGTGGTAGAGCGCATGCTTTGCATGTATGAGGCCCCGGGTTCAATCCCCGGCATCTCCAGTATGCTTTATGTCTTTCTGGGAAAGTTATCTTTCCTAGAAATGGATAACCTCATAGGGCAGGGTAGTCTGTACAAACAACTGTAATGATCACTTGGTCTCGTCAACCATGACAAAGCCTTGATGTCCACGTAGTCCTGGCCATGTTCTCATTAGCCATTGATATTACGGAATAATCTTAACGTTGGGTTGAGAAGTAACACGTAGGTTGTCGTGGCCGAGTGGTTAAGGCGATGGACTAGAAATCCATTGGGGTCTCCCCGCGCAGGTTCGAATCCTGCCGACAACGAAGAACACTTTTAAACACCACCAATGACACATTTGTACATTGTTCATTGCAGAATCCACCTGGAACTGCGTTTTCAAGAAGAGCGACAGGCGGCACACCTGCAGCTCCTGTACAAGGCTCAAGGTAAAGCTGGGTATTTTTACTTATTCATTACATTTCATATAAAATAAGTCCAATCAATAGACTAACAAGTGTAATAATGCTGTAAAAGAAAGTTAGGTAAGCCCACATTTCTTGTTGTAACACCAACACCTAAACAAGAAAGAAAGACTCTCCTTCAGCACTCTGTCTGCACTAAATCTGTTAAATATACATTTTTTTTTGTCTGTCATGTAATCCAATCAGGTACCTATCAGATATGCCCTCAAGATAATACTGAAGACGTAACCACTTAAAAGATGGGTGAGTACTTCCTTCCGCCTGTCTTCCTTTGCTTATACTATTTAAATGGAAATCAAATGTTTTATATTGTGATATTACCTAGAAATTACAAACAATGTAGCCAAGCAGCATTCATAGCAAACGACAGGAATAAATAGAAGCAGGGCGTCTGATAAAAGTTCAGCTAAAAACGGTACAGCTGCTTCACTCCCCAACAGTCAGGGCTGATTTGCCGCTGATAATCATTCCTGTCAAATTCAGTTAGGACACTATTTCTTGAATGAAAGTGTTTTCACCAGAAATTATGACGGAAGAGATATAAATATGTCTAACTGCAACAGATTTTCTTCATAAAAAAAACAGCAATTGTTGGGTAACGTTAACCCCAGTCTTGCTGTCAGCAGTGTGACATGATATCAGTCTGCATGTGTTATAACATTTTCCCCACACTATGTATTGGTACAGTGGCAAGAGGTTGACCAGTGTTCCTCTCTTCCATCACAGTTGTATTTTGTGTGACTTGTTTTTGAATTCGATGGCAAAGATGAGTTTGTGTATCGGTCTGAAAAACAGTTTCTGTTATCAACAGTTTGATTCTTTTGTCTGTCAGCTCTTTCAGCATTTACCATTAGAATGATCATCCCACCACAAAACTGAATGATTGATTTGCCTCAGTGTGAAAATGTGTAAAATGAACACACAAGCATACTAAGCGAAAATCATATTTTTTTTTGCCATCTAACCTTATGTCAAAGTATTCCATCTTTATTGCTGTTACAGTACATAAACATAGTATTAACAAGTGCCGAAAACAGATAAAATATTAATTTATATAACTAACCCTTACGTATGACTACTGACACTGCTAAATGTGTTATGTGTAAATCTGCTTATTTCTGACAGCAGAACTCAAAGCTCTGCAGGTTGTAGTACTTCCTTTTACTCTTGGGTGTCATTTTTGGGAATGAACCTTGCCCCCATATTGAGCAGAGCAATTAAAAATCAGGTTTTTTTTTCAGTCAAGAGCATTTGGTGAATTAGATAGGTTGACATGATTTGGAATTCCGTAGAGTTGCAACTGAAACTCGGTAAAGTAAATTCACTGAATAAAGCCTGAAGGCCCCAGGGCTTATCTTTGCAAACCTGCCAGCACTGCTGCTGTGGAAGTATTTCACCAAACCAGACCGATATTTGGCCAAACTGGTCTGTTTGCTGCTTAAATGTCTGGACACACACAGGCACTTTTTCTTATCTGCCTGCTGTCAAAATTGTTGTGGGACACCCAGCACGACAACACACACAGCCTCGCATCAGGCAAACGCAGACAAACAGACAGAATCTTTCGCCATCAAACTGACAAACATGCACACACCTGCGCACACTCACACACACACACACACACAGGCGCACACCTTATCACAGCAGCGGGAGGTGGTTTTGAAGCTGTGACAAACTGTCCAGCCAGCTGAGGCTATCCATGGAGAGCTTCTCTGTTGTGTTGTTTGATGCTGTTTTAGTAATTAACTCAGACAAAAGCTCCAGCAGCTCCCTTCTGATGTGCACTCAACACACACACACATACACACATTTCACATCTATCCTTCTTGATAAACAGGGAGTCTGGGGACATGCAGAATGTGTCAACAACATGAACGACTTCATTCAGAAATAGTTTCAAAGCGAGCATGTTGGAATCTGTGTTTGTGGATGTGTGAAAGAACGGGAGGTTTTGATCGTGCCGATGATATCAAATAGGAAATATTTGTCTTGCATCCTTTTACAGATCCTGAAACGTGTGACTTGCGCAGCAATAAGTGGAGTTTCCTGGGATGTTTAATACGTTGGCACATGATAATTCTGTGAAAACTGTTGAACACAGCAATGAGAAACTGCAAAAAATGAAACACTGTGAGGAAAAAATCTCTGGAACTCTTTAATCATTGGAGCTTTTGCGCCGCAGAAAGGACTTATCCGGTATATTTGCATTCTTACTGCTATAGGAATAATTTATTTTACACTTGCCCAAAAGGGTTTTAGTGGCTAAAACAGATTGAAAATGGGTATTCTAATTTAGTTTTTCACTTCCTCAAAGCTGGGAGGACTCACGAGAGACAGATTAATGTTGTGTAAACACTAGATGAGAATAACAATCATCTTGCCAGATTTTCCTGTGGTGTGAGGTATGTTCAGAGTGTTTTTTACATCCTTCCATCTGCTCTGAAGTCCATCCTGATTTTAATTTACAAATATTTCACATGTTCAGTACTCTGATAATTAATTCAATAATCTAATATCCTGTTGTGAGTTAGAAACCACTGGCCTGTAAAGAAAACTAATAGTTTGTTCTTCTGGCGTATTGACCGCCATGTTTGTTTACTCTGAAGTGATGTTTAATCACTAGAGATTTGAGAGGCTTCCAGTTTTGCGAGGTTTCCAGTTTTGAGAGTCTGGACTCTGGATGTTTGCGAATGAAATCTTTGAGCGTGTGGTGTGCTGTTTTGTCCAAGTCATTGTTCTCTACACACTATGGGAACAAAACTGTTCAAATTATTATTACATATCACTGTGGGGTCTCACATTTTTTATATTAAAAATTATTTGGCGCTGGCCAGTCTTAAGAAAAAATGGTCAATATTCAAGCAACAGAGGCAGAGATATCCCTAGTATTGTTCAAGTTCTAGAAATGCTGTGGACACTATAAATTACCTACAGGCTGTGCTGAACCAAGCACTTTGAATTTGGGAATGCCAAAAAAAATAAAATTAAAAAAAATAAAATTAAAAACAATAATAATAATAATAATTATAATAAAAAAAGGGATTGCATATTTTTAAAAAATGCATCAATAGAAAATTAAATGTCAACCAAATATGGATTGGTGATAGTTTACATTTAGCTAGTTCTGGGGGTTCAGAGCTCACATCTGACCTTGAAAACAGCAGTTAAGAAAATTTCACCATTAAGTAGCTGTTTGGAGGCTGTACTTCTTACTTTGGCTTCGAAATTTGCAATAGTTAAGATGTCGGTCCTGGCTGATTTGGCAACATCCATGGTTACTGGTTGTGTAAGCAAGTGTGGTTAAATAACTCAAGTCCCAGAATTCTGAGCAGAAGCAGAAGGAAATTGCATTAGCAGTAATGTAATACAACTAATTTGACTGAACAGTGAGGCTGATATCAGTGAGGGAAAGTTACAAACACAAAACATGCATGCGTCTTTTGGGAACCATTTGTGCATGAGAAGGCAGTCGGGTGAAAGAATGGCAGAGTCCGTCACTAACAGTGAAAACCACAACATAGAAGAGGTGATAACAAAATGTAAATACACTGAATGGCTATATGACCATAAGTTTAATCAAAAACGGGGTCTGATTTTTAAAAATATTTCAAGGACAAAACTTCATCTGCTGATAATGATCATGATTAGCTGACAGACAGCTAGAAAATGGAATTTGTGGTGATTTTTTGTCAATTTGATATTCTTCTGGCAAGTGCAATACATGCACACTAATATGCAGATTGTTACTGGTCTTTCCTTTCTGCAGACAAACAGCACTGAACACATACTTTGTTAGTTATAATGGACCTTAACAGTATTTATAGTTGTCACCATGGAGCTCAGCAGCGACACGCAAACTTGTACTTTTCAAACATCAGACCAGAGCGCCTCACTTTATTTATTTAAGCCTGTTTCTCGTCTCGAGTGTTTGGTGAAACAGGAGAGCTGTGTTTTCATGTTTGGAGAGAGGGTTTCCTTGGCAAATAACTAAATGCGCCTCTCATGTGGTGATACTGCATTTGAGGAAGGTGAACCTCGATCCGTGCTGTTTGGTTTAGCTTTTACAACACTGATTGCCCTCCTCTGGTTTGACATCTTCCCCTCTATATTTATAGGGGGGCTCAGAAGTTTATATTGAAAGGTCAGAGGAAAAAATAACCATTTCTTCTGCACAATAAACATTACCTTTTGTGGGTACATCAACCGTGAAATCTTATAACCGGTCTGAATGTGGGTAGCAGGAATGAAGCTTTTGAATCCTGGATTAAACAAGCAATAAAAGATCCAAGTCGTTTGCGAGTTTCCACAAACGTCTTATTGAATCATCCAATATCCAAGCTAAACCCCCCCAAAACCCACCTGGCACTCTCAGTCGAACTTGAAATTGCCCTCTCCAAAGAAAAACCCTCACCCACATTGAAAACCCAAATAGATTCTTAGCATTGCATCGTGCAGCCGAGTAAGTAAAACATTCCACGTGTGTTGGTATCGGAGGAGAGTTGTGGGTTCAGCGTGGCAGACTGTCAGAGCTATTTCCAAAGCAGCATCATATCTAAGTGAGGTCATTTTGTTGAGTCGCCCCCGAAGCGAATTGCCTAAAAGGCCCCTAATAACTTTATTACCATATATATCAGGGCCAGGCTTTAGTCTTGCCTGAATTTGTGGGAGACTTGGAAGACATCTGTGACCGCTGTGCCGCTCCTCCACTCTCTCCTCGTTCGTCTGACCTACAGTCATCGCCGACTTCTGCGTCCTTTTTTTCTCCCCTCTTTGTTTCCCTGCCTGTCTTCATTAAACTTGTCAAATTCCTGCTGCAGTGATGCCAGCCCTGTATTATGCTCTGCTGTTCTCATCACCGTGCCCTTCAGTTGCCTGGAAACTGAGTATGACGAAGACATGTGAAGAGGCAGAGAACACCTCCTGACACAAACTAAACATCAGACCTTGTTATATAAAGTATACGGAAACTTTGTGAATGAAAGTGAGGTGCAATTAGGGTGAACTGTTGGGTAGATCAACATTTCCTTCTCAGTATGCAGTATTGGTTTTTCTGTGTCCTCTGCAGTTAGGTCTTTGGCTGATATATGATTCAGGGGTATAAAAGATTGGATAGTTAATATCCTTGATGTCTGAGGCAACCAAGGACACTTAGATTATGAGTTTTTCGAAGAATGAGGAAGCCCAAACACACATCCCATCAAAAAGCACTTTAGACAAGTCTGTATGGCCAATGCGACAATTCTGTTTTATGATGTTACAATGCTGTAAGGTTTTTCAAGGTTTAGGCACAGTAACAACTTAGTTAGGTCAGTTGAAAGATCATGGTTTGAATTAATGGTTACAATAATAATTGTACATTTGTGCAAAGTTCATTTGTGGTTGGAAACAGGAAACGTCTCCAGTGTTTAAAGGAACTCAGAGCATATGAGTTCTCAGCATGGATGTGGCTGAGATATTTCATTATGCCATTACGCAATTATATCTTTACATAGACAAGAGTGAGTTGCTAGTATATTAATGATCTCAATGTCGTTTACAGAACATTTAAGACATTTTATTGACCCATGTATCACTGCTGACCTTCTCCCTATGCAGACTTTGTCACTTTTAAATGACACAGCACTACTTCCTCCTTTGTCCATGTCATCATCATAACAAAAGCAGCTAGATGACTTTGTCACTTGAACCTAAACGTGTGTTTTCTTTGCTGAAACTACACAGTCTTTGCTGAATGATTATAAAGCATGCACACTTCCAAGAACTACATCCAACGATGACGGCTGAACATCTCAGTCCAAAACCATGGGCATTCATCTGCTGCTTCAACAGCCTTCTCTTCTGGGAAGCTGGCTGCAGGGTTTACTCCCATTCAGCCACAAAAGCATTAGAGATAAGTCCAACTGATGTTTGGCAATAAGGTCTGACTCACTGTCTACTCTCCAGTTCATCCAAAAGCTGTTGAACAGGGTTGAAGTCAGGGCTCTGTGCAAACTAGTCACACCAAAATGGGAAAACCATGTGAATTTGGAAGCACAATACTGTCTTAGGGCATTTTCAAACCTGCTTTGTATTTTCTGATGGAATTGGACTCTGGTTTGTTTTCCATATTTGGTGCATTTAGAACACAGCAACAAAGACCTTTTAGAGAAAGTGGTCTTGGTCCGGTTACAATGTATTTTTTAGTGGTTTGTCATTTATACTAAAGCATTAAAACCTCTCTTCATTAGAACTAAAGTACCTTGACAGAAACTTGAAAAACAACCTACACCAAAAACAGGCAAAGATACACAAACCTACTTTTGGACATGTAGTCATGTCTTCATTGACTGCCTGGCAGTAAACTCATCATAAACTGGAAAAGTAAGTGTTGACATCTTACATTCTTGACAAGTTTCTGCAGAAGGCCAGAGAAGATGTGGGCAAAGCTGAAGTTTCCAATTTGGTTTTCTCACAGTAATTATAAAGTTATTTCATGGTCCTGGTGAGTGAATTTTCAGGAAAATGGTAGTGGAAGCAGATAATTGTGGATGGTGGAGCTAGGATGGAGCTGTACTTTTTCCCCTAAACAAATATGTAAGTAAATAATAATAAAGTGGATTGCGATTTGACTTAAGCTACTAAAAAAAGGTGCTGGTGTTTTACTGGCAGTGTTGAACACAAACCACCGCTATGCACGTGTGATTCAACAAGCTGAGGACTGATTATGTATTTATGCCTCACTTTCACACTGTATCAAGAGCCATACATCACCAAACCCAGTTAGACAAGTGCAACTATGCACACACTTATGAACAGCAAATCACTTTCATTCATTCAGCTAAAATCTACACAAAACATTTACAAATACGCTGTCAAGCATAATGCAGTTTGTTACGCTCACAACATTAACTCAGTTTGTCTTATAGATAAATAGACTGACATGAACAAGCACATTCATCCATCCTGTGTGCTATAAAATGTTCCCACCAACACTGACAGAGCTGGACAGCTCAAGTCGCTGCAGTGGCACAAACTGCACTGCCTAACTGGCTTAATTGGCTTTGGGAATGAGAGGATAATGAATAATAAATGGACTCAACAAAAATACTTTATTTCAGCAATAGCTAGCAGTCACTTCAAATCAATTGTTAAAAAATTTGTTTACACACGTCACACAAGACAGATTCGTATGTTCCTTCAGTTCATAACAAAGCAGTCAGTCACTGTGTCGACGTCCAGCACAGCGGAACGACAAATCGATCCAATGTGACAGAGCACATCTGCACACACTTAGTTAATGCAACCAAAGTTCAAGTCACCAATACAAATCAAATTCAGGATTTTTGTTTATTATACAAATTGGCTTTTATTCAGTGTTTATTTGCAAAAGTTGTCTTTCTTTAGAATTATATTTTGCCAATAAAACTGTCAAGTACCATTGCACACTATTGGATTTTTTTTGCAGATATATATCAACTCATTTGGCCAATAACTGATACCGATACCTGTATATTCTGCCTCCTTTTTTTAGTGATCATCATGTCCCTTCTGGAATGGAATTAACATCATATTATGCATACTCTTAGTAGGGCTCAACAGATTATAGGCCAGGCAGATTATTGTGGTCCATATTTGGCATTTTGCTGATTATCTGTAACTGTGTTTTATTTTAATGATTAAATGTCGGTAAAAATTAATTCGTTAAAAATGCAAGGACAGCATCAACATGGCAGGAACTTTTGTTTTATAAAACCTCAGGGAGCTATTTTTATTTATTCACTTTTAAATTATTTTTACACTTTACTTGCTGTATATAATTCTGAAAGTTTCATTTTTTATCAAAAATTTACTAAAGGCATTTGAAAAAGGTTTTGTGTGGGACTTTGTTATATTCCAAATTCTAAATCTTGAAAGAAAGATTTTCATCTTTAGAGTAAATGCATGCCGGCTCCAAGTATGGGTTATCAATCTCATTAACTTCTAATAATCGGTATCGGCCCTGAAGAAACAATATTGGTCGAACCCTAACTCTCATCATGATGGCCCACCAGCAGATGGAGATATGAAATACCATACTTTTTAATGTATCTAATATTAAGTCATTGTAGAAAATAAGAAAAATACATCAATATAGGATTGATGTTTTGTAGCCTACATGTTCACTTCATCATAAAAAAAAAATAAATAAAAAATCTTGTTTGTCATATCAGCAGAAATCAGTATTTTGGCTGATTCCGATATTTTATTTTAAAGCCAATATCAGCCCATAGCGATAACGTGCCGATATTACACAGGCAACACACCAGTTTGTTGTCTCTTCTCCAGTAACGAAGGAGTGTATTGTTAAGGGTATAAAAAGGCAGAGTAGGGAAAAAAAAGGCCGGCTCTAACAAGACTGGCCTGCCAGGAAAATTCCCAAACTTCCTGATGGCCAGTCCGCACCTGTTAAACCGTTATGTGTCGGGTGAGAAGCAGGAGCAGTGAAACAGACAGGACTTCCTGCTCTTCACAGATTGAGGTGGCCCTCCATCAGTCCATCATCACGAGCCTGCAGTGCGTTGACTTTTCAAAGCAGTGAAAGAACAACATATCACATGCCATCCGTCCTACTTGTCACACTGCTACCCATTGTGTCTTGTCAAAGCAATGTCCCGTCAGTTAAAAAAAAAAAAAACGAAACAAGGGCGGCCGATCCGTGCATCACTGCCACGCAGCAGCTGACACTAAATCGATGCGGGGGGCATGTATTTGTGGGTCGCTCGGCGGCCACAGAGCTAATGACAAAACAAGACAAATTAAGTGTCTGCTTAGGCGCACTTCCTCGGCTTGACAGGATGATGGGGGCGGCGTAATGGGAAAAGAGGGGAAGAGCAGACGAGAAACCATATAGCTGAGAAGAACACTTCATTTTATAGGCCTCATTTGGAGAGTTGGTGGATGTGCTGCACACAGTGTGATGTGACACTGATTACCGCCGGCATGTCAAGGCGAGATAACCTCTGCACGTATGTGTCATGCTGGGCGTGCATGTGCATCGTGTGTGTGGTTTGCCTCAAGGAACCATTGTGAGGCTGCAGAGGTGGCAGAGTTAGAGAGGCACAGACCAGGCAGGCCCGATAAAACAGACAGAGGCATATCGGTACATCAGATGCTGGCAGCGAAACAAATGGGGTCACAGTAGGTCAACAACATCACAATGTCAGTCTCAGTCTGCTGCTGGTATGACTCTTATTCTTGCAAAAAAACAGAGGAGCCGATAAACCTGCAGCTGAGCTCTGACACACCATTGCAAAACACAGAATAGTTACTCATAGTCTGGCTTTTGATTCATATCAGTGAATTAACAGAGCCTGAAATGATCGTGTACGAAATGAAAGCAACAGTTAACAAGAATGCAATGTGTTGGGAGCGAGTGTGTTGTTTGTGTTGTTCTCACGCCAGCCTTCCTTCTTTTTTTCTTTTTTTTGAAGCCTTTCGCTGAAACCTGGTGGCGATTACACCCAGCCATATGTCTAGTCTGTGAGCGCCGTAGCTTCGCAGCCATCCAATCCATTTGGCCTTTTAAAAACAGCCACTCTCATCAAACGCTTTATAATTAACCATAAAATATGACTGGAGGAAGTGTGGTGAGCTGTCGCTGTTGTCCGCTGTCCAAAAAACGAGCCTGGCTTCCTCTGGCAGGATGATTTCATGAGTCTTTATAGCAAATTAAAACCGAGTAGTGTGACTGTGTGCAGCACTGGGTGTTTATTTTCTCTGTATTTCCTAATAATAAAAAATGTAAATAACTAAACTAGCGAGAAATATTCAAATTGGAACTTTCAAACCCCAAAGTCTACCAGCAGACTTTATTTCATACATGTATTTATGTTTTTAACCCACCTCAATAGCCCTCTGGTTATCTTGAGAATCATGTCAGAAAAAGCGAAAAGACCGTTGTGGAGCTATTTAGTAACCAGTATGAGGCCTGTACCAATAAACATGTACTTCTCAAGGCTCAGTGCAAGGAAAGCTGATGTTCACTGGGGACCTGGCTGGTTTTCTTTTTGATAACAGTCTTCTCTTTTTGAAAAGCCACTAAATCTTTGGAAGCCGAAGTGGAAGTTTCTGCATTCCCAAGTTTCTCACTGTCTACTATTTCTCTATTTTTCCTCTCTATCTCCCTTACACAGTCCCTCTTGATCTCTCTCGTTCACTCTCTCTTTCTCTCTATATATATTTTAGTTTTTTAAAAATAACGTCAGCCTAATAATAATAATAATGATAATAATAATAAGTGCCCTGGACCTAATAATCTGTCATTCTGTTCATATTTGTTCTTGAAAAAATCCACCACTGTTTACATAAATACAAACATTTACACACAGCTTTTGTTTTTCTACTCTGTTCAATACAAGAATGGCATTTGTAAAATATTCTGTGCTCATTACTAATTACTAACAATTACAACTAACATACAATACATACAATATTTTTTTGTCATAAATTCATAATTAATCTGGAAAGTAAAAAAAAACCCAAAAAAACAAAACAAACGGCAAGTAAGGCACCAGAGTGTATGAAAGAGCATGAAAATAGAGCTTGTGCATTTAACAGAAATCTTGGACGCACCCCCCTGCTGAAGTCCAGGCTAAATCTCCATTGTCCTCAAATCATAGAAACACCCCATATATATTTATATAAAAGAGTACTGTTTGCTAAAGCAAATACAGAAGGGCAAATGACTAATGTAAATTTCACACAGTCTTTGTAGATATGAAGAATGAACAGAAAGAATAAATCCTTATTTTGCCACGTCTAACATGCTAAAACAAGCTTTCCTACCACCCACACAGTCCGCTCTGCAAGAGTTATTTGTGTGAGTAAAGTTCAGGTCATCACTTACTTGTTATTTAACCCTTTGACGCCTGGATTGACATCAGTTTTCTTGTGCTGCGTTCAGATGTCTTTTCACAGCCATTAAGGGTTAATTTTCCTGTTTTGGGCACATTTCAAAATACTATAAATTCATTTGCTCTCTTACTCATCTTTTCTGGTTAGAATGTTAAAAAAAAATAGGCCTGGCATTGATTTATGTTGTTATTGTCAGCTGCACTAGTCCCTATTTCAGAACTTTATAGCTTCCTGACCCAAACCAATCTCCAAGAAATTAAGATCATATAGCCTGTGAGCATTTTCCTTTTTTTACCAACATGATTTAAAAGAGAACTTCCGGTAATAATGTCCATGCATATTTTCTTCACTCTGGTACAAACAGAGTGAAGACACAGGGAGTTGGTTGGGGTGGATGTTGGACGTACGAAACAAAGGACCTGAAAACTCGCCTGTGGTTCAGTTTAGGCAACAAAAGCACTTTGGTTATGATTAAAGAGGACTGTGGTCTCAGTTCAAGACTGTCAACAAATCTTGTGTTGTGCTGACTCAGTGTTGACTTTTCAATTTTTTTAACAAACACCATGTTTTCTTTCTAACCACAACTGAGTACATTGAGTGCCTACCATTACCATGAAACTAAAATCATGCTTTAGTTTCTATGAATGGAAAGTGTTGGAAATGTAAATAAAATATTTTGTAAACCACCTTTATCCTTTATCCCTCAACCTTTAAATATTGCCAGTATGGATATTTTGCAATTTTGCATCATAAGATAATGTTTCTTCATAATGTTCATACAAAACATTATTCAGGTGCTATCACGTTTCTTTCACAATGTATTTGCTTTTGTAGATAAGTAGTATATAAACAGTATTTCTAGATAACAAAGTTTCTCAGAAGCGCTCAGACCTAAGCTAATGCATTTCTCAAATTATTCTAATGTGCCAAAAATGTCCTCCCACCCCAATATATTGATAGAAAAAAATGGCTTTGGGTTTGGTGTGTACTATTTAAACCGCTCGCATATATATGTAGTTGCATTTTTTTTACAAAAGCACAGTCATTTCTTTATCTGGGCACTGTAGTTTTTAGAAAATGTTACTCAAACAGGAGGAAATAGCGCAGTGTTGGGGACTCATTTCAGCGGTGGATTAACGTGCATCGTTTGGTGTTGTAGTGAGGATTTACCTTAACATGGCCTAGGGCAGTCGTTCCTAACTGATGGGTCGTGGTCCAGAGGCAGGTCGCCTGTCAGTGCTGAGAGGACTGCAAGTGACTTGTGAACAGCAACAGACTCAGTGTTGTTTTCAATTGTTTTTGGACAACAATTCAATTGGGTGGCACAGAGGACAAAAATATATCACGCTGTGATATACACACACAGTTCTCTGTATTAGATACATTCATTTTTTTGTCTTTTCATGCGATTTGTTGACAATAAAAACAATATAGAAAATCACAATCCCTATCCTTTAATATATTTTACAGGTAAGATTTAAATAGCACTGAATATTCTGCAGCATAATTTAGTTATTAATTTAGTTGATATGCATCTTGTGTCGTCCACAAAGATGTGATCACAGTATATTCCTCTGATTCCCTTTCTCATTCCCTCCCCTTGACTCCCGTGCTCTGTCTCTCTGTCTGCATCCAATTACATTTTTCTCTCTCCATGTCAACCTCCATTTCTCTCTCCCTCTCTTTCTGTCTGCGTTCGACTCCAAATCTCTCTATTTCTCCCTCGCCCCCTCCCACTCTCTCCATTTCTCTGTCTCTGCTGAGCACAGTTTCTCCCTCCATCTCTCTCTCTCCATCAAATTCCATTTCTCACCCTTGATGCGTGTACATTTCTCACTCACTGTCCCTCTCGCTGCACCCAAATATTTCTATCCTTTTCTCTTCCCCGTCCTGCGCCTATTTGTCTCTGCCCGTCTCTTCCTCCTCTCCGTCTCTGTCCGGCCGCATCGCTTTCTCTCGCTGTCTGTCTCTATTTGTCTTGGTGGACAGGTCGGTTTCTCTGAGGGCTGCACTCTGACATGGTGAAATGGAGTTAGTTTGTTCCTGCAGCGACGGCGGCACTTTGCAGTCAGGATAACAACTCCAGATATTGACGGAGAGGAGGGAGTGGACTTCAGGGGTCAGTGTGAGAAGGCAGGGAGGATAGGTGAAGCTTCAAAGCGCTGCACACATCAGCTGAGGCATTCTTATTTTTTTACTTTGCATCAGGGTTTTTTATTTTGGTGATGTTGCCGTGTATACAAATTGCAACCATTATATAGAAATGGCTAAGTTATTCTCTCTTTCTAAGGTTGAATGCGGGGCTGAAGTATGAATCCCACATACGCCATCGGTATCAATAGAAACTGATGTTTTATCAAGTATAAATCCAGCTATAAGCTCAAACTGTTTGTTCTCAACACTTAGTGGTCTATGATTGCCTCGCAATTACAGCTGCGTCAAATAGGTACATGGCCAGTGGACTTGGTGCTAAATCATGAAATACAATTCAATGTAATGTCATTTTCTTTAGACAGGGAAAGTGCACAATACAACATTAATGTTATGTAAAACAAGGAGAGATAAATATCGGGTTTTAGCAAAGCAGCTAGTTTCCGCCGATAGTCCCTGGGCAGGTAGTTGGAACAAATAAATTAATGAAAGAATTTGATTAAATAAAGTACAAAACATCACAAAACATTATTATTCCCATATCCCAGTCCAACTAATTATGATAAATTTGGAATTTGTGCCAAATTGCAGCTATAGGGCACAGTCAGTCTCACATCATAAAAAACAGTTTGCAACATTCACAAATACGTGCAAAATAACAGTGCTGCACAATCAGATCCCCACACACACTAATTCACAAATGTGTGCAGTTTTGCTGTGACATATCCATCGTTTTGTCAAACATGAAAAGGTTTGAAAGTTTAAACATGTTATTAACTCTGTTGGAGGAGTTTTCCAGTGATTTATGGCCACAAAAGAGAAGGATGATTTTCCTAACGAAGTCTTGCATTTTGGGAAACTGCACTCTCCCCTGGTAGCTGACCAAATGACTAGTGTAGTTTTTTTCATAGCTGAGTGTAACATTTAAGAACTTTCATAAGAACTCAGACGCTCTTCCTACATTTGCATTTGTGTCACTGAAGTTGTAACTTCTTCCAGTAACCGATCTGTCAGATGATTACGAATTTGGACGGGACAGAAATAAGCTTGTAGGAATGTGGTGAAGAAATACCAAACTGGATATTCTCCCTGCATCAAGCGTGGAAAGTAGATTACTCGAGCACTGCATTTAAAGAAGTATTTCACTGATATAAAGAGAGTCCTCACATTTCTGCAGTGGAAGGACGCAAATACTTTTGAAGTTGGTGCTACATGACCAGAGAAAAATAGAGAGATAGTACTGTATCATTGGCTTTTCCTCAAAAAGTAGAAAAACTACCAGAATGCATCAGAGCAATAAACTCTCCCACTGGTGGGTGATGTAATCTGACCTTGTCTGTTCGAGACAATGGTGGCCGGTCAGATCTCATGTTCAAGATAAACTATGAGCCAATAAAATGTTTCTGAAAACATTTGAGGTGAGAAATATGCAACAAAGTAACAGATTCTTGGCTAATATTTGATCAGCACTGCTTAGTTTTACCATTTGATCTGTTGTTTTTTTTGGCCTCAGATTTCACTGTGCAGGACGCAGTATGTCCCCCCCTCTTCCTGTTCACAAACTCTCACCATTACGGCGAAATGCGACATTAAGATATATTTCTTAATTGAAATAGGCTGTGCAGTAACAAAATCTTGATTTATATTTGATCAACACTGCCTGCTTTTACTGTTTGACAGGATTTAGGTCCAAGTTTGAGAGAGCTGCAGATCTTTTTTTGATCAGTTATATACTCTTTGTGTATATGGTGGCGGTAGCATGGGTGTAAATGTAGAACTACAGCCTGTAATTAGTGTCAATTACGCCTTTGAAGTCAATTACTTCATCACATGTTGGCTTCATATGTCAGCCCCAGAGATCGCCACTTGGCTTTTTAATGACAACAAATGTAGAGGTACTGCAATAATAGTACAGTAGCTTGTAGTGTACAAACAAGCAGTGTAGGGAGAAGGGGCTAAGTTTAAATTTTGTTTACAAACTGTAACTTACGATTTCTGCAGCGTATACCTTTAAAGATTATACTTCACCTTAAGAAAGTTCAGCCCCCTTGTCACACTGCAAATTTATCTGAACTGTTAGAAGTTTCACCAAGAATTATTTCCACTCTGAACTTCTCACATGGTTTCATTTAAATAGCTGTTCAAAGCCCAAAGGGCTAAAATGTTCCAATTTTTCAACAAAACAAAGCAAAAATTCTGTTCAAAGCCCAAAAACTGAAAACAGCTTTTTGTATCCCAACTTTGTTTTTACTTCTTTCCTCGCCTATTAATCATTTCATGACCTCTCAGATTTATCTCGAACCCTTCTGAGGGGCCCGGCCGCTAGGTTTGGAATCAACAAGACTAAATTAGCTATATAGAGTATATAAAGTAGTTCAAACTACCTTCTCCTCAAGCTGCTACATCATTTAAATTCTGCTTACACTGTTGCATCATTATTAACAATCAAAAAATGTTATATATATATATATAATAACATATTAGTCACAGTGTACCTCTATGATTCTTGAAGTGTATTTCACTGCAAATACTCTTTGACTTCTACTTGTAATGGGGTAGTTTTATATTGTTGTATTGGTGCTGTTACTAAATTAAGGATCTGGGTACTTCCTAAAGAGCCATGTTTGCAATGGGAGCGCCGTGTATTTACGTCACGCAACAATTTCAGAGCAACAAATGGTTGGGATTATTTTTTGTTGTAAGTTTTAAATTTTGGGTAGAAACAGCAGGCTCGTCACGGTCATTTCAGCCGGTCAATCACAGTGGTGGAGGGACACATACTGTTAAGACATCTTACATGAGCAAGTGCTGAACAACAACAACAACAACAACGGAGGAGAAATAGGCTAATATTTTGTTTATATATTATGTTTCCTATAATGAACCCACACAAACTGACAGGTCAGTCCTCTCTCCCTGCAGGCTTCCTCTTTTTCTGAGCGGGAACTCTACCTTGTGCCGACATGTTTACTTCCGTGTTATATTCTGTAACATAGGAACCAGATGCAACCAAAAAGTCTCAGTTGAAAAACAACACTGCACCTCCAGAGCGCTCTCAAACACTCCCAGCTTGGTGTTTCCTGGGGAACGCCTGGCGTTTTCAGGTAGAAAAAAATGCTTTGGTGGACACGGGCCCATACTGTGCCGTAGCTGCTGTCAAGCCAGCTTTGAGCCAGTGTTTCACCTGGATTCAGACTGATGTATTGGTTCAATTCTTGTGCATCTCTGGTAATCAGGTGTGTTGGATTTAGGCTGCCATTGGGCTTGATGGCACTGAAAAAGACAGAAAAAGACAGAATTTTAAAAGCAAAAATACATCACAGCCCACAGGTGAGCTTCTTTGTGAAATATAATTCCCAGTTTACATAGAGGAAGGAACATTATCCATAACTGAACAATAATCCCCACTGTGGCTTCACCTTAAAATCCCATTTAGCTGCACTGAGGAGACTGGAGAGCCTATTAGCTTTTTAGGGTGGAAGCCAGATTCATTTACGAAACTTAATTTCAAGAAGCTTTGCCCATGCACAGCCTGAGAATGATGATACAAAGTGAGCAGCATGTGGTGTGAAATGCTGTTTTGCTGCTGGAGGAATTTCAATCTTATTGACACGAGTCTTTTACTCTGATTACATTTTGTGGCATTTTAATTTTGTGCCTTTGTCTTAGACGACTTTGAAAGAGAAGTGCATTCAATACAGGCAGTGGTGGGATGTAACAAAGTGCATTTACTCAAGCATTGTATTTAAGTACACATTTGAGGTGCTTGTACCTTACTTGAGTATTTTCTTGGCATGCCACTTTTTATCTTTACACAACTACCTTGATGTTTCTTAATTTTTTTTTTAATAGTTTGAAGTTATTTGTTGATTTTTTATTTTTTAGTAAGTTTGAGTTTTGGGATCCTTATCATTGTTTTACTTTTACTTAAGTAAGTGATCTTAATACTTGCCCCCCTCCCCTCCAGTGTGTTTGTGTCACATGGTTTTCTGGTAAATATATTTAATGTGAGAAGTCCCCTCAGTTGTTCTGCTTTCTACTGATTCTGACCATATTTGATGTTGCTGGGAAATGCAGTCTTGTGAGTGTGTGTTTGTGTCAATGACATATCTTAGTGTAGCTAGGACTTCCTTTCCAAGTTGGGTCCCAATCAAACATGAGCTTTCTTTTTTTTCCCCTGTGATCTCAGTGGCTCAGCCTCATAAGCCACATCCTGTCAGTCTTCTGTAAATAATCCAACACTAAATCACAAGTCCTGTCACATGAGACAGTGTTTTGTCAGCAGCAGCTTCATGACAGCAGTCGGACCTTGTGACAAAGACAATAATACAAAAGGAACATACCAAGATGTAAAAATAGCGGCATGAAAAATAGAATATCAGCATGACAGAACACATACTGCACCAGTACTGCCTGTCCTCTGGGAAACACACCTACCACCCCTCCAGCAACATACACACACACACACTCACACACTCATGTACAAAGGCCAGTGTCTCATCTTCCTCAGTAGCCCATCTCACTGTATCAGTTAATCTTTACCATCACAGGCCAAGCCGCTATTGTTGGGATTTCCTCTTCTTAATTACTAGGACACTGGGCTTTGTGCCTACTGTGCGTCTGTTTCAGGCTCCATTTCTAACCCTGTTGTGTGTGCGTTTAACCCCCCCTGTGATGTAAGAGGGCCAGAGGGGCAGCTAGGTTTACCACCTGTTGTGGCAATTACCAACCGAACAAAGCATGGGAGGCTCAGAGGTGTTTTGTTTCACCTGTCGGAGCTTTTTATTTTACCAAGGAAATAGTCGCTATAATCAGGAGGCAATCTACCACCGCTATTATCAATTACAACACATGCATTAAAGCTGCTGATTTTTATGTCATGAAATACAAACCAGCATGGAGCGGGTGCTGTAAAAAAGGGAAACAATAACTGAATAAATTCCACCACCTCCACCCTCATCAAGCACATGGAAGACGAGGGTAAGAATGTGCAGTTTAACCCTTTGAAACCAGGATTGACATCAGTTTCTTGTGTAAAGTTCAGACGCCTTTAAACCTTTAAAACCGGAAAAAAAATGGTTTGATTTCTTTTAAAAAGATGGCTAAAAAAAGCAACAAGCAACTTGAGATGTACCTGAAGTGATTATCAGTTATTGTTTTTTTAAAAGACAGAAAGATAGAGAGAGAGAGAGAGAAAGAGAAAAATGATAATTATTTAATTATTGTTCAAATTAATTACATTTACAATTTAATTGCTTTTTCAAGCCATCTCCTTTTCTCTCTTTATTTGTAATTTTAAGGTAATTTTCTTGTAACTTTTTACTAATTCCTTCTAACTTTGGGTAATTTCTTATGAAGTTGTTCACAAGAGATTTCCCAAATTGCTCAGATTTCAAGGGGTTAATGGTGTCATGTTACAGAATTTCTTAACAGCTACAACAAGAGAGCAGAAGAAAACTCAAAGAGAATAATTCATGAATACCTTCTTACATGATATTATATTATATTATATTGATGTGTTTTATTGCTTTGATTATCAGAGCCTATCTTAGACTCTTTTTGCTTTGCTTTGCAGTATAGGTTGTTGTTTTCAATGCTGGAATAGTAACTTTCTGTTTTGTTGTTGTTTTTTTTCAACTAATTTTTAGGTAATCTTTGTGTACTTTTTACTAATTTCATATTGATTTTTGGGTCATGCCTTCTGTCATTGTTCATTGCCTTTTTCCCATGTTCTTAAAAGAAATCAAGCCAGTTTGCTCCGGTTTTAAAGGGTTGATCTGGTTTTGTGACCCCCCTTGAACTGGATATCAAGTCGATTGCCTTATTTGTTCATTTTTTTACTTTCTTGATCTTTCTTTTTTTGTATGCTATTTTTCAAGTAATTTTCTTGTACTTACTAATTTAGTGCAAGTTTTTGGGTCATTTCTTCTTTTGTTGCTCATTGCCTTCTCCCTGTGTTTTGAAAAGAAACCAAGCCAATTGGCTTGTGATTCAAAGGGTTAATTTCCTCACACAGATATTGTAGAAATAATAAAATGTTGGCATTTAATGTTAAAAACTCCATTCAATATATTCTGAGATTCTGTCAAATCGTCAACGTTTCCGTCTGGCGATAGGTTTGCTCTTACTTTGATTTGTTCTTTAATATACCCTCAGAAAGTCATGTCAGCCACCAAAGTGTAGATCAGCGGAGCGAAAGATTCCCTTCCTGCTATATGCCGGCTAATATCTGATGGACGCACCTTCACAATAGGAAAAGTGCATGAATAAGGTTTCTCTGAAGAACCTGGACAGACTTTAAGTGCATATATTAGAAAATATACTGTATGGATCTCCGTGTATAGATCCCCCTGAGAGCAGAAGGTTTCCACAGCAGTCACAGAGGTGATTTTAGGAAGGGTAATCTCTCATAATTCAAGTCGGATGGATTCACCGGAAATCAAATCAGCTTCCCAGACTGTGAGCTGAGGAGGCAATATCCCAGTGCAATTCTTCATTGACCTACATAGCATTTCTCCCTGACAGTTCCCTTCCCTGCTCCACACCTCCCTCCCCCCTCCATTGCCCTGATCTCCGGGGCTTCTCCCTGTGCGTTTGATGATGAGCAGCACAGTATTCATCATCTCAGCCTCCGTGAGTGCAAGAAAAAAAAAAACAAGTTAGAATAGAACATTAGCCCCACAAAAATAATAATATATATCTCCACCAAAAAATTGGAATTTTTCTCCCTGGCTTTCCAGAAATGTAATTAAGCATCAGAGACAATCGCAAATCTGTGTGTCTCCCCAAAAAAAAAAAAAAAAGATAGCTTGATTAGGTATCGGGGATTGGGTAATTTCCATCAGTGATGATGTGAAATTGGGGTGCTGCAAGAGTGGATATGTGTGTGTGCCCTAAGTTCACACACACACACATTTGCAGTTAAATGCTGTCACATGTGCAGACACTCATACAGAACCACATGCACACTCAGAGACAGACAGTAGGCTCCCTCATCATTAATTCAGGAGCCATCACTCTCACCCTCCTCCTGCCCCTGAGAAGCTCTCGATGCTTCCCGGCAACATTATGCATATTTATTCATACATCCTCCCGCTTCACTAAATGTCACTGTAAATGTTTCTACTTCTAATGAAGCCATTTCTTTATGTTTTTGTTCTATTCCCTCTACCCCACCCTCCTCCTCCTCTTCCTCCGTGTTTCCCTGTGCTTCCTTTTGAATGAGGAATATCCCTGTTTCAATTTCGTTGTTCTTTTCTCCATTACCATAATGTCTCTAAACTTCAGAGGTGCTTTATTCAGCCCTCTGCTAATTCCGCTCACACTGAGTTTCACCTCGCCCAAACGCCTCGGAGGAGTAACTCTGCCTTTGTAGCAATTACTCCAGACCTTGATCTGACTGAACCCCACCACTACCTGCCCCTCAAAAAGTCAGCAGTGTGGGGATATTTCACGTTCTCCGCTGTTTCTTCGCCCAAAGCCTCAGAAAGTGAACATAAGAGCTCACCTCAGCTTCTGTTTGTCCCTCCACTTTGTTTTCGTTCACCTCGCTCTTTCCTCACACATTCCTGCGGACAAAAAAAAGCCCTGATTACAACACTTTGACTGAGTTTTGAAGGTGTGCCGTCTTTGCCAGCAAGCCTGTTCAAGAGTGCGTGAAACATTCTTCGGCTAGTAATTATCAACAGCTGCAGAAATTGTGAAACAGGTACGGCAGCTTCCGTGCTGCGAAGCACACACATGCACAATAACGTCTCAGCCCGTAGCTCTCTTATATTGCGGTTGTCATGGGGGGAGAAACTGGAACACGGTGTGATTAGCAGGTAACAAGGTCTTTTTAAAAAGTTCATGGTCTGCACCTCTAATCCACTTTGTAATGCAGTGGAACAGGAACATGCATTTAAGTATTCCAGCTGGTGGAAGAAATACCATGTCTGTAATCTCGTACAGAGTGTGTACTGCAGCAATGTCCCTGATGCACTCTGTGACAGGCAGAGTACTTGTTGTTTTCGTGGTGAAAAGGCTGCCAAGATGGATATGGTGTGGCTCATATCAAAAGGTTTGGGGTTTTTTAGTGCATAAATCCAAAAGATTAAATGGTCCATATGACAGCAGCGAGCGAGATTCAGTGTCGGACTGAGATCAGTGAAACATGCGTTGGATGATATGACATCAGGACTGGCATCCTGTACCCAGTCATTTGGGGCAGCAGGGCTGAAAATATCAGTGCAGCTGCAAGTGGAATATTGGACCAAATGTTTGAATGGGTGGCTCGGCTTAATCCCCCGAGGCTGCTGGCTGGTTTGATTCTCCTCACCAGTAAACAGTTTTGGGCACTGTTATGAACCCAGAGCCTGTAAAGCTAACCAGGATGGTGGTGAGTCCGGTTGTAATGGAAGCTAATTTAGCTTGTATGCTGTGGTCCAAATCAGTGGATGAGGTGGTGAACTTGTTGTTTGTGTTTTCCTCTTGGTTTGGTTTCAAGCTAACCAAAATACAACATTAAAAGCCATGTGAGAGCATTTACTCTGCACATTGATTAAATGTGTCTGGGGTGGGAGGAAGAATGTTAGTCTGGCTCACAGGATGTAGATTGTGTGTCTAAAGCAAGTGGCGACCTCCAAGGCTGAAAAATGAAGCAAACATGAAAGTTCCAAAAACTGTAGTTCCTATAATGGCCACTTTAGGCCGGCTCCAAAACAAAGTCAATTCCTATAGACCCCCATGTTAAAATGTCCAGCTCCACTGCAGAAACAAACATGCTTACAGACTAATACAAAAACGGTCTTTGTTTCTATTCTGGGGCGGTCCAAAATAGCATTTACTGTTCTCTGGAGTTTTGGCATTGATCAACAGCGAATATTAGGAGCTTTGGTCAGTGGGGGCGAGGAAGGTGGGGGTGAAAGACACCGTGTGCCTGCAGCTGGCCCCCAACAGTTTCAGCATCAGGTGAGAGAAAGACAGCGTGCGCCACGGAGCCTCACTGTGAGGGTGAGTCTGCTGTGCCTCCGACTGTTTCTCAGTAGTTGTAATACCTTTTAGATTGTAAAGTTAAAAAACTCAGACATTTTCGCAATATAATAATCTATGTCCAGTGTTCTAAATTAATATGTTAAAGTTCATTGTGCGTCTGAAATGAAGATATTACAGTTCACCTGCTCTGTGGCCCTGTTCAGGCTGAGCTGCTGGGGGCGCTCACGTGTTTTCACGAAATGGCTTGACTCTGTCAATAAAGCTGTTAATAACCGTAGGGCATTCCTGTTTCCTGTCAGTGTGTGTATGGCAGACACAGCAGCAGTATTATGATCAACATAGAGAGAAAGATAGGGGCTTAGCAGACCAATATGCTGACCAGTAGATTTAAGATGTATTTATTTATTTTTTCTCCCAAACATTGAAATGGCTTTTTTTTTCCCTAACATGTTTTAAAAGAAATTAACCGAAAAATTAACTTGTGCGGGATTATTGGATAGATATTCATCAAAAAATAGGGAGAAATTTCCAGAGAACTATATTTATAATTCTCTTAAATAAAATAATTTCACAAAAAAAGAAAAAATATTATTATTGTAGCACTTCTTTGGGTCTTTTTTTCTTAATTTTCAGGTAATTTTCTTGTAACTTTTTACAAATTTCCTACTGATTTTTGGGCCATTTCTTGTTAAGTTGCTCCTCACCCTCTTCCCACGTCTTTGAAAGAAATCAAGTGAAACTGATCAGGTTTCAAAGGGTTATTGTTGGTGGTAAACAGCACTGTCTTACATGTTGGCGGACAGTCTGTCCTCTGTGGGTGTTCAGTCGGGTTGAGATCTGACTGTAGAGGTCATAACATATGATTCACACTTCCAACCATCCAGTGAGCCCTCGTGTCCTGCCCGGAATCATATATCCATGTTCATTTGCCCTCCTGTCTGCAACCTCAGACCCAAAATAGCACAAAAAGTGTTAAATCATGTCTGCATTCTTGGCAGATGACTCCAAAGAGAGACTTTTCAATCAGAAACTGAGGTGGAATGCTGCACTGACTTTGTGCCAAATGGTTTGAACCTGTACATTTCACTCTGACTCACTCACTTTGGTGAATAAAGGCCAGGCTAATGAAATCAAGTCCACTACTCACAGGAGCCATAAAATGTCTGCTTTTGTACGGGGGCTAATTATTCATCGGGGCTGTACTAAAGATTAGTGCGGATATATATGAAGAAGCAAATCCTTTAAATGGCTCTTTTATTGTTCCCCGACAATCCCCCCCTCATTTTAGATACGGCACAGGCAGGCACCCTTGTGAAATGACTCTAAGCCATTGTTCCTGTGTTATCCCGAAGACACGAAAGGCTAGTTAGTGCTGCCTTTGATAGAGATGCCCAGCACCATTTTAACATTTGTGTTATCAGCAAGACAGAGAATTACCAAGGCTGGGATGGGAATAAAGCCACTCGATCCTCTGTCTGCCTCTCTCTTTCTCTCTAGGAACTGAAAATAATAATGTGCAGGGCTTGTAGGCTTATCTTGCTCTATTGTGTCACAAAAACTTTTCAAAAGGGGGGACGTCTCAATAAAAGCATGTCAGCGTCATGAATTGACACTGCTTACATTCCTCGCAGGGGCAACAGATTGATTTATTTCTAAAAACAAGCACACTGCATCATTTCAGCAGTGCTACAAAGGGAGTGCTTTTAATGCAGAGAAAGCTGGTGCATGTAGTCTTACTCTGACTTATGCTGAACATAGTGATTAACTCTGCAAAAAAACTTTCATCAGTGCACTTGTTTGCAAACCCAGCTGTGCACTCTCAGAGGCATTACAGTAAGGTGAGCAGCAGGAGCAGTCGGGTGGCTCTCCTCGAGCTGCTCACCAGCTCTGACGCCCCCTACAGGCCGGAATCCTCCAAACCGCAGAGACCCGCAGCTGGAAACCTCCAGTTATTGCAGTCAATTGAGCTAAAACAGCAGAGAAGTCAAGCAGCGGTGTGTGCCAGGCTTAACCCTCAAGGCCCAGTGACAGCAGGGAGAGAAGCAGGGTCAGGGAACCTGCAGCTTAGTATATGGGAACCAGGCTGAAATTTTGTTTCAGTGTCACTTCCTCTTGCTGGAGAGTTGCACAATGAGAGAAATTATGAATGGGTGTTTTGACAGGAAGTTTTGCTCTCTTCGCTGTTTGTTCCAGGGAGTTTTCCAGTTTCGTAATCAGTTGTATCTAAGCAAAAACATCCTTAATAGCAACTCCAAGAATGAATGTTTTCAAATAAAGGTTTGTGAATGTACTTATCTAGAGGGTAAATCAAAGTAAGAACTTTTAAAGGATTGTTTCCCTGAGTGGTTATGTACTTTTTAGATCATCAGAACCCTTCACTCTGGTGCTAATTCAACACTTTGTACATGTCAAGTCCAAGAAATGGTTTGGTATCGATTAGCAGGGGCGTAGCACCAAATTCTGGGCCCTATGCATAAGCAGACTCTGTAGGCCCCCTGCCTTTCCTCTCTTGATACATGTCTCTCTCACATGTCTTTTGATTTAATTTTTTGGGGGTGACCAAAACAATCTGCTTTCTTTCCCTTTCCTTTCTTTCTCTCTTTTTGGGACCCTGGGGTGAGGGGGGGCTCAGAGGACTTCCACTATTTTTTAGAAATATATTCAAAGTTCAGTCTTTCAACCCACTTAATCTGCCATTTAATTACTTTGAAATAAAAAAAAACTAAAAAGAGAAAAATTGAAAAAAATCAAAGTATTTATTCAAGGCTTTTTGACAGGCCTAATAATAAAAAAAAAGGGCCCAGATCTAATATTCTTTCATTCTGTCCATGTATTCAAGCCCTCAAAAATAATATAGTATCACAGAAAAATCAAAATCATGACTTTAACTTTTTTTGAAACTCTATTCAATTAATTTTGTAATGATAGCAGTTGTCAAGTATTTTGCCTCTGTTAGTAATATTAATTACCAACAACCACTAATATTTTTTAAATCATGATTCATAATTAAACTGGAAAGTTAAAAAGGTTTTAAGACTAAATTAGATACCATAGTGCATTTTTATAAAAGTTTAAAAAAAAATGGAGCTTAGAATTCCAGGGGAAGGATCCCCCTGGCTCCCTTGTGCCCGATGTCCTCAAGTTCTAGAAACACCCCTGTTATGATTCCTGTTTTTATCACATAACAAACAGAGATTTTTATTTTATTTGTTTGTTTTTAGTGACTTGACACCTCTAGGTGGTGTCATGTCTCACACCTTTAATGTCACCATGGTCAAAATGACACATGCTGTCATTCAAGAGTCTGTGTGTATTTTTAATCCCGGCTGAAGTGTGAGACAGACAGATTGTCCAACAGAGAACAGCGTCTTTGTTCTGGGAAACAGTGCGCATCCCAGTGATTCCCCCCTGAGCCCCTATAGGCTTCTTAAAAACAGAGCATCAGCCCATATAGTACATCTATGATATTCTTATGTTGTTTCTATAGAAACCTTTAGTTCCTATGGTGCTTGATTTGATGCTAGCATTTGATGTCACTTCAGTAATCCTACAATACTCCCAGATTTACTCATGTTGCACCCTCATAAATAAAGCTTGTAATGGAGTCACTCTCATCAGGGTAGATGAAGAGGAGGGAAATTTTCTGAGTAATCCAAAATAAAAATAAAACATGGATCTCATTCAAAGATGGCTCACGAGTTCAAAGACGCCATCGGGTTAGAGCATTTTCTGTCTAATGTGACTTTCTGATGCCCCTAGAGAAGGCTACAGGCTGAGACAGTGAGAGAGAGGCAGCTGGGTGAAATCTGCATCTCGATTGCAGACACCCCCTCCACACACACACCAACACTCCCGCGCGCACGCGGACAATCACGCGCGCCCGCGTACTCATCTCTCGTAAAGGGGCGTGTGGGGCTGGCAGGGACTCAAACCCTCTGCATTTGCATCAGTGGAGCAGCGGAGAGCGGTGGCGCACGGAGACGCGGAACGGAGAGAGAAGAAAAACTTATATTAGATCAACCGGGACTTTTCTGTTTCTCTATATTATTCTACCCCTACGTTTGATATATTCTGGGACTGCTTATTTTTCCTGTCAAACTGGCCGGATTTCACTCGTGACAGCGCTGAATGAAAGGCGGCGAAACAAGCAGAGAGCGCCGGAGAGATCAGCGGGGAGGAGGTTAGCCTGCACGCGGACAGGAGAGCGAGACTCCGGGCAGCGGCTGTGCGTCTTAGCGCGGTGGAGACCCGGGACTGGAGCCGGATTGCGCTGTGGTTCTCCCCCCGGCGTTCAAAAACGGGCTTTGGGGTGGAGAAATAACTTGACTTGCTTTTGTGGGGCTTTGGAGAAAACCTGGTGTTATTTTAAAAAAAACAGAATCGGAAGAAGCCTGTCGGATCGTATGCTCTTGCTCCACGCATGTTGGAAGTGGAGAGAGGAGGGCTGGATGCCTGCGGGTTTGCGAGTCCTCAAGACGCAGGTGAATGCAGCAGTTTTTATTTGGCTAGTGCAAACGGATGAAAGAATATTTCCGCGTTATCATGCGCTTAAATGATCATAGGTTTTCCATCGTTTTAACATTTTTACGCACAAAATCGCGTGCAATTTCTGGCATTTTGATAATTATTGTGTTGCGCTCCTTTATTTTTTTATTTGAATATATCCAAATTATAACACGCATATTAAAACAAATGTTTCATGTGTTGCCATGCATTGTGTTCATTTAGGATTTTGCAGTGCACGACTGTATGCGCTGATTGAGCTTTGCTGAATAGAAGCTCCGTTCCCTTTTGTGTGTGTGTGTGTGTGTGTGTGTGTGTGTGTGTGTGCGTGCGCAGAGTGACCCAGTAAGGGCAGCCTTGAGTAAATGACTCGAGGCTACTTTAATTTATGCTTTAATTGATTCCCCCTAAATTTCAGAGTGCCAGTTTAATGGTGTCACTGTCGTGGGGCAGACAATCGGAGAATCTGGGTAGCTACTGGTGCGTAAAAGAAATCCTCAAGAGGATAGAAAAAATACTTTCTATTATTAAGCTCCTGTGCAAAAAAGAAAACGGGCCTATTTTCAGCACTGCGATGTAGAAATGCTTCAATGTGAGGTGGTGGATCGGTGTTTTTTGGGAGAAGAATGGATTGGAGGACCCAAAGGGGAACTTCTGTAGTTTAGTGTGTCACAGAAAATGATCAGGCGGAGGAGGACATCCCGAGGAAACACCCTATGATCCAGATTATAATTGCTAAAATTCGCAAAGCTTGATAACATCAAATTTTGGCCAAATATGACATTTTCTTTATCGTGGTGTCCCAAATAACGTTCCTGGATGGAGTCATGTTGTGTCACTACATCTCCCATTAATGTCTAGCTCCTTTTTGTGTGAGAACAGAGAGAGGGAGGGGAAGAGAGAGAGAGTGAGTAAAAGAGAGAGAGTCATGTCACTTAACGGACTGCTGGTACTCTGTGACTCAGTGTGCAGCTCCGCTTACATATAAAGACACAGGGGCTTTTCCCCACATAGGTTGGCTATTTGTAATCAAGCCAATCATCTCCGAGTCCCCACTCCGAGCCTATAGAAGCAAAGTGGTCACAATTTTTTGGGGAAGGGGTGTACCCGTGCCTTTATAGCCTTGTTTGTACCAGCAGCAGCAGCGCGTTTTAGACAGAATCGAGGAGGATGTCCAGAGCGCACCGCAGCAGCACGCATTCCTAACCTGCTCTCTTTTCCACTCCGCAGCCAAGGATTACCTCCTGCCCCGGCATCATTTGACGGAGTAATTAAAAAAAGGAGTTCTTCATATTGCTTGACTTCTTTGGAGAGGATATGGCACGGTCGGCGCTGGAGAGAAGAGCGCAGCCGGCACAGGCGAGAGGAAACAGGAGCTGAATGACAGGATGCCAGCGACCTGAGCCCCGCACTCAGATCACTTCCAACTTCGTTTAAAAAAAGACACTTCTGCTTTATTTTGTCGCACTGAGAGGAGAAACAAATACTTGCCAAAAAGAAAACCCAACTGGAGGAGTTTAATTTCACATTTTTCACATTTTTTTTATTTTTTGTATGCGTAATTTAATTTTTTGGCGAGAAAACAAGGATGCATTGTGGATTAGTCCTTCTCCTGTTCATGGGAATCCTTTTGGTGGTCAAGGCTTTCAAAAACGGTAAGTGTGACATGTGATATCTATATAAATAAAGCCTTTATGTACTCTGCAAAGCTACTAATCCCAATATTTTTCTAAAAGATTACCCTGCTCTGATCTCCGCTGATCTTTTGGCAAACTCGCGAGGCGCTCACCTGCCAACACCTCGGAAAAATCCCTCTTATTACATTTCAGCAGAGAATTTGAATTCATAGAGATAAACGTGGCTCTCTTGTTTTTCGCTTTTTATTTTAAAACTTTTATTTATGGTATCCCGCTAATATTCCTGTTCTAATACACTGATGACTTTTTGTTACCTCGTTGCTGTTAAGGCATTTTTATCTCATTTGGCACCATTAAAATATCTCTTAATGTCATTCGATTTGTATTTACGCAGTTACACTCCCCTATGAGATATAACCTATGATAAGCTCTTTAGATAATATGATTTAAAATCATGTTTGTGTGGCCAGCCATCGGTTAAGTAGCTCTTATGTTTTGGTGAAGTTCAAAAAGTCAGCCCATATGCTCCACTTACACAACTTCTCCATGTTGTGTTCTTACAGTTTCGTTTCCACTTTCATTTCTCTCTCAATTTACTCCGATTTAATTGATTTTTTAGAGGTGTGTGTGGGGGGGTTAGGGCAGCAGATGGTGGAAGCTTTTATGATAAAAAGGATGAAAACAATTGAAGGTAAAGTGAGCAGCGGGCCTTTGAAAACAAAGGATAATTCATGTTAATGGTGAAAATTAAACTGCGTAAGGGAGTTTAAAGGAACAGACTGTAGATCTGTGTGACTTTTGGCTTCTGCGAAACAAAAACTCTTTTTAATGGCTACTCCATTCGGACTTGTATAAGTTCCGCTCATTAAGGCTGGGCAATAGGTCAATATTATATAAATATCGCCATTTGAGACTAGATGTCATATTAGATTTTTGATATGGTTAAGTTTGGTCTTATCTTGGTTTTAAACACTGCTTTACAGTAAAGTGATGTAATTTTATGAACTTACCAGACTGATCAAGCTGTTCTAGTATCTGCCCTTACCCACTTAGTCATTATTTCCATATTGCTGACGACTATTTATCAAAAATCATTTCGTATACATATTTTGTGAAAGCACCATTAGTCAAACATATCTAATAGACGATAATATTGTTTATAGTGAGCTCTTATGAAGTAGACACATTTCTAGCTGTGGCACATTGTGACATAAAGGAACAGTTCTCCACATTATAATAAGAAAAGAAGCAACTTTAGGGTAAGCAAAGGAGATGGGCAATATGGCAAAAAATCAGCAAATACCTCTACTGATATTGCAAATGTATTATAAGGTTGACTTTTGGTTAATTTACAAATTTTTTTCACAGTAAGATTTTTGATAGATAAGTCAATAATGTGGAAATAATGACTAAGTAATTCATTTAATGATTATTAGTAAAAAAAAAAAACAAAATCATACACGTACTTTGTTCAAAATCTGTATAGATCTGTATAGTTTTTTTCCTGACCAATGAAACTAAAATAAAGTTTGGAGAAGTCATTGATAGATAGATAGATGTATTTTGGACATTCACAAGTTTTTGTGTGAGAGAGTGTCCTGTCAGAGTATTAGCCTGTCTTGAGGAAGGCGCTGGTGTAGTAAAAATATAAGTTTCCTTTGTTTATCTCCTTGAGTAACTCTTCTCGCTCCCCTCTGCAGATAAATGTGGAG